>NW_026287297.1:0-131954 GCF_023373465.1 Oncorhynchus keta | reverse complement strand
CAATCAGGTCAGTACAGAAAATGAATTATATATCCTCAAACCTTAGACTCAATCAGGTCAGTACAGAGAATGAATTATATATCCTCAAACTTAGACTCAATCAGATCAATACAGAAAATGAATTATATATCCTCAAACTTAGACTCAATCAGGTCAGTACAGAGAATGAATTATATATCCTCAAACTTAGACTCAATCAGGTCAGTACAGAGAATTAATTATATATCCTCAAACTTAGACTCAATCAGGTCAGTACAGAGAATTAATTATATATCCTCAAACTTAGACTCAATCAGGTCAGTACAGAGTACTGTACAGTACATATGTCCATCCATATGCTAGGTTTCAAACGAATCCAACACTAACCTAATCCTAACCCTAACCCAACCCTAAACCAACCTAACCCTAACCCAACCTTAACTCAATCCTAACCCCACCCTAACCCTTTCACAACCCTAACCCAAACCTAACCCAAACCTAACCCTACCCTACCGTACCCTACCGTACTGTACCCTAACACAACCCTACACTACCGTACCCTACCGTACTGTACCCTAACCCAAACCTAACCCAACCCAACCCTACCGTACCCTACGCTACTGTAACCTAACCCTACACATAACCCAACCCTAACCCAAACCTAACCCAAACCTAACCCAAACCTAACCCTACCCTACCCTACCGTACCCTACCGTACCCTACCGTACCCTACCGTACTGTACCCTAACCCCACCCTAACCCTTTCACAACCCTAACCCAAACCTAAACCAACCCTACCCTACCGTACCCTACCGTACTGTAACCTAACCCAACCCTAACCCAACCCTACCCTACCGTACCCTACCGTACCCTACCGTACCCTACCGTACTGTACCCTAACCCAACCCTAACCCAACCCTACCCTACCGTACCCTACCGTACTGTAACCTAACCCAACCCTAACCCAACCCTACCCTACCGTACCCTACCGTACTGTACCCTAACCCAACCTTAACCTAACCCTACCCTACCGTACCCTACCGTACCCTACCGTACTGTACCCTAACCCAACCCTAACCCAACCCTACCCTACCGTACCCTACCGTACTGTACCCTAACCCAACCTTAACTCAAACCTAACCCTACCCTACCGTACCCTACCGTACCCTACCGTACTGTACCCTAACACAACCCTACACTACCGTACCCTACCGTACTGTACCCTAACCCAACCCTAACCCAACCCAACCCTACCCTACCGTACCCTACCGTACTGTACCCTAACCCAACCTTAACTCAAACCTAACCCTACCCTACCGTACCCTACCGTACCCTACCGTACTGTACCCTAACACAACCCTACACTACCGTACCCTACCGTACTGTACCCTAACCCAACCCTAACCCAACCCAACCCTACCGTACCCTACGCTACTGTAACCTAACCCTACACATAACCCAACCCTAACCCAACCCTAACCCAACCCTAACCCAACCCAACCCTAACCCAACCCTACCCTACCCTACCCTACCGAGGCTAGCTGGTGGAGATATGTAGATAACAGAGGCTAGCTGGTGGAGATATGAAGATAACAGAGGCTAGCTGGTGGAGATATGAAGATAACAGAGGCTAGCTGGTGGAGATATGAAGATAACAGAGGCTAGCTGGTGGAGATATGTAGATAACAGAGGCTAGCTGGTGGAGATATGAAGATAACAGAGGCTAGCTGGTGGAGATATGAAGATAACAGAGGCTAGCTGGTGGAGATATGAAGATAACAGAGACTAGCTGGTGGAGATATGAAGATAACAGAGGCTAGCTGGTGGAGATATGAAGATAACAGAGGCTAGCTGGTGGAGATATGAAGATAACAGAGACTAGCTGGTGGAGATATGAAGATAACAGAGGCTAGCTGGTGGAGATATGAAGATAACAGAGGCTAGCTGGTGGAGATATGAAGATAACAGAGGCTAGCTGGTGGAGATATGTAGATAACAGAGACTAGCTGGTGGAGATATGAAGATAACAGAGACTAGCTGGTGGAGATATGAAGATAACAGAGGCTAGCTGGTGGAGATATGAAGATAACAGAGACTAGCTGGTGGAGATATGAAGATAACAGAGACTAGCTGGTGGAGATATGAAGATAACAGAGGCTAGCTGGTGGAGATATGAAGATAACAGAGGCTAGCTGGTGGAGATATGAAGATAACAGAGGCTAGCTGGTGGAGATATGAAGATAACAGAGGCTAGCTGGTGGAGATATGTAGAGAACAGAGACTAGCTGGTGGAGATATGAAGATAACAGAGGCAAGCTGGTGGAGATATGAAGATAACAGAGGTTAGCTGGTGGAGATATGAAGATAACAGAGGCTAGCTGGTGGAGATATGAAGATAACAGAGGCTAGCTGGTGGAGATATGAAGATAACAGAGGCTAGCTGGTGGAGATATGTAGAGAACAGAGGCTAGCTGGTGGATATATGAAGATAACAGAGGCTAGCTGGTGGAGATATGAAGATAACAGAGGCTAGCTGGTGGAGATATGTAGAGAACAGAGGCTAGCTGGTGGAGATATGGAGATAACAGAGGCTAGCTGGTGGAGATATGTAGAGAACAGAGGCTAGCTGGTGGAGATATGAAGATAACAGAGGCTAGCTGGTGGAGATATGAAGATAACAGAGGCTAGCTGGTGGAGATATGAAGATAACAGAGGCTAGCTGGTGGAGATATGTAGAGAACAGAGGCTAGCTGGTGGAGATATGAAGATAACAGAGACTAGCTGGTGGAGATATGTAGATAACAGAGGCTAGCTGGTGGAGATATGAAGAGGACAGAGACTAGCTGGTGGAGATATGTAGATAACAGAGGTTAGCTGGTGGAGATATGAAGATAACAGAGACTAGCTGGTGGAGATATGTAGATAACAGAGACTAGCTGGTGGAGATATGTAGATAACAGAGGCTAGCTGGTGGAGATATGTAGATAACAGAGACTAGCTGGTGGAGATATGTAGATAACAGAGGCTAGCTGGTGGAGATATGTAGATAACAGAGACTAGCTGGTGGAGATATGTAGATAACAGAGGTTAGCTGGTGGAGATATGTAGATAACAGAGGCTAGCTGGTGGAGATATGAAGAGAACAGAGACTAGCTGGTGGAGATATGTAGAGAACAGAGACTAGCTGGTGGAGATATGTAGAGAACAGAGGCTAGCTGGTGGAGATATGTAGAGAACAGAGACTAGCTGGTGGAGATATGTAGAGAACAGAGGCTAGCTGGTGGAGATATGTAGAGAACAGAGGCTAGCTGGTGGAGATATGTAGAGAACAGAGACTAGCTGGTGGAGATATGTAGAGAACAGAGGCTAGCTGGTGGAGATATGAAGATAACAGAGGCTAGCTGGTGGAGATATGAAGATAACAGAGGCTAGCTGGTGGAGATATGAAGATAACAGAGGCTAGCTGGTGGAGATATGTAGAGAACAGAGGCTAGCTGGTGGAGATATGAAGATAACAGAGGCTAGCTGGTGGAGATATGTAGATTTCAGAGGCTAGCTGGTGGAGATATGAAGAGAACAGAGACTAGCTGGTGGAGATATGTAGAGAACAGAGGCTAGCTGGTGGAGATATGAAGATAACAGAGGCTAGCTGGTGGAGATATGAAGATAACAGAGGCTAGCTGGTGGAGATATGAAGATAACAGAGACTAGCTGGTGGAGATATGAAGATAACAGAGGCTAGCTGGTGGAGATATGAAGATAACAGAGGCTAGCTGGTGGAGATATGAAGATAACAGAGACTAGCTGGTGGAGATATGAAGATAACAGAGAGGCTAGCTGGTGGAGATATGAAGATAACAGAGGCTAGCTGGTGGAGATATGAAGATAACAGAGGCTAGCTGGTGGAGATATGTAGATAACAGAGACTAGCTGGTGGAGATATGAAGATAACAGAGACTAGCTGGTGGAGATATGAAGATAACAGAGGCTAGCTGGTGGAGATATGAAGATAACAGAGACTAGCTGGTGGAGATATGAAGATAACAGAGACTAGCTGGTGGAGATATGAAGATAACAGAGGCTAGCTGGTGGAGATATGAAGATAACAGAGGCTAGCTGGTGGAGATATGAAGATAACAGAGGCTAGCTGGTGGAGATATGAAGATAACAGAGGCTAGCTGGTGGAGATATGTAGAGAACAGAGACTAGCTGGTGGAGATATGAAGATAACAGAGGCAAGCTGGTGGAGATATGAAGATAACAGAGGTTAGCTGGTGGAGATATGAAGATAACAGAGGCTAGCTGGTGGAGATATGAAGATAACAGAGGCTAGCTGGTGGAGATATGAAGATAACAGAGGCTAGCTGGTGGAGATATGTAGAGAACAGAGGCTAGCTGGTGGATATATGAAGATAACAGAGGCTAGCTGGTGGAGATATGAAGATAACAGAGGCTAGCTGGTGGAGATATGTAGAGAACAGAGGCTAGCTGGTGGAGATATGAAGATAACAGAGGCTAGCTGGTGGAGATATGTAGAGAACAGAGGCTAGCTGGTGGAGATATGAAGATAACAGAGGCTAGCTGGTGGAGATATGAAGATAACAGAGGCTAGCTGGTGGAGATATGAAGATAACAGAGGCTAGCTGGTGGAGATATGTAGAGAACAGAGGCTAGCTGGTGGAGATATGAAGATAACAGAGACTAGCTGGTGGAGATATGTAGATAACAGAGGCTAGCTGGTGGAGATATGAAGAGAACAGAGACTAGCTGGTGGAGATATGTAGATAACAGAGGTTAGCTGGTGGAGATATGAAGATAACAGAGACTAGCTGGTGGAGATATGTAGATAACAGAGACTAGCTGGTGGAGATATGTAGATAACAGAGGCTAGCTGGTGGAGATATGTAGATAACAGAGACTAGCTGGTGGAGATATGTAGATAACAGAGGCTAGCTGGTGGAGATATGTAGATAACAGAGACTAGCTGGTGGAGATATGTAGATAACAGAGGTTAGCTGGTGGAGATATGTAGATAACAGAGGCTAGCTGGTGGAGATATGAAGAGAACAGAGACTAGCTGGTGGAGATATGTAGAGAACAGAGACTAGCTGGTGGAGATATGTAGAGAACAGAGGCTAGCTGGTGGAGATATGTAGAGAACAGAGACTAGCTGGTGGAGATATGTAGAGAACAGAGGCTAGCTGGTGGAGATATGTAGAGAACAGAGGCTAGCTGGTGGAGATATGTAGAGAACAGAGACTAGCTGGTGGAGATATGTAGAGAACAGAGGCTAGCTGGTGGAGATATGAAGATAACAGAGGCTAGCTGGTGGAGATATGAAGATAACAGAGGCTAGCTGGTGGAGATATGAAGATAACAGAGGCTAGCTGGTGGAGATATGTAGAGAACAGAGGCTAGCTGGTGGAGATATGAAGATAACAGAGGCTAGCTGGTGGAGATATGTAGATTTCAGAGGCTAGCTGGTGGAGATATGAAGAGAACAGAGACTAGCTGGTGGAGATATGTAGAGAACAGAGGCTAGCTGGTGGAGATATGAAGATAACAGAGGCTAGCTGGTGGAGATATGTAGATTTCAGAGGCTAGCTGGTGGAGATATGTAGAGAACAGAGGCTAGCTGGTGGAGATATGTAGAGAACAGAGACTAGCTGGTGGAGATATGAAGAGAACAGAGGCTAGCTGGTGGAGATATGTAGAGAACAGAGACTAGCTGGTGGAGATATGTAGATAACAGAGACTAGCTGGTGGAGATATGAAGATAACAGAGGCTAGCTGGTGGAGATATGTAGATAACAGAGACTAGCTGGTGGAGATATGAAGAGAACAGAGGCTAGCTGGTGGAGATATGTAGAGAACAGAGACTAGCTGGTGGAGATATGAAGAGAACAGAGGCTAGCTGGTGGAGATATGAAGAGAACAGAGACTAGCTGGTGGAGATATGTAGAGAACAGAGACTAGCTGGTGGAGATATGTAGAGAACAGAGACTAGCTGGTGGAGATATGTAGATAACAGAGACTAGCTGGTGGAGATATGAAGATAACAGAGGCTAGCTGGTGGAGATATGTAGATAACAGAGGCTAGCTGGTGGAGATATGTAGAGAACAGAGGCTAGCTGGTGGAGATATGAAGAGAACAGAGACTAGCTGGTGGAGATATGAAGAGAACAGAGACTAGCTGGTGGAGATATGTAGAGAACAGAGGCTAGCTGGTGGAGATATGAAGAGAACAGAGACTAGCTGGTGGAGATATGAAGATAACAGAGACTAGCTGGTGGAGATATGAAGATAACAGAGGCTAGCTGGTGGAGATATGTAGATTTCAGAGGCTAGCTGGTGGAGATATGAAGAGAACAGAGACTAGCTGGTGGAGATATGTAGAGAACAGAGGCTAGCTGGTGGAGATATGAAGATAACAGAGGCTAGCTGGTGGAGATATGTAGATTTCAGAGGCTAGCTGGTGGAGATATGTAGAGAACAGAGGCTAGCTGGTGGAGATATGTAGAGAACAGAGACTAGCTGGTGGAGATATGAAGAGAACAGAGGCTAGCTGGTGGAGATATGTAGAGAACAGAGACTAGCTGGTGGAGATATGTAGATAACAGAGACTAGCTGGTGGAGATATGAAGATAACAGAGGCTAGCTGGTGGAGATATGTAGATAACAGAGACTAGCTGGTGGAGATATGAAGAGAACAGAGGCTAGCTGGTGGAGATATGTAGAGAACAGAGACTAGCTGGTGGAGATATGAAGAGAACAGAGGCTAGCTGGTGGAGATATGAAGAGAACAGAGACTAGCTGGTGGAGATATGTAGAGAACAGAGACTAGCTGGTGGAGATATGTAGAGAACAGAGACTAGCTGGTGGAGATATGTAGATAACAGAGACTAGCTGGTGGAGATATGAAGATAACAGAGGCTAGCTGGTGGAGATATGTAGATAACAGAGGCTAGCTGGTGGAGATATGTAGAGAACAGAGGCTAGCTGGTGGAGATATGAAGAGAACAGAGACTAGCTGGTGGAGATATGAAGAGAACAGAGACTAGCTGGTGGAGATATGTAGAGAACAGAGGCTAGCTGGTGGAGATATGAAGAGAACAGAGACTAGCTGGTGGAGATATGAAGATAACAGAGACTAGCTGGTGGAGATATGAAGATAACAGAGGCTAGCTGGTGGAGATATGAAGATAACAGAGACTAGCTGGTGGAGATATGAAGATAACAGAGACTAGCTGGTGGAGATATGTAGATAACAGAGACTAGCTGGTGGAGATATGTAGATAACAGAGACTAGCTGGTGGAGATATGTAGAGAACAGAGACTAGCTGGTGGAGATATGTAGAGAACAGAGGCTAGCTGGTGGAGATATGAAGATAACAGAGACTAGCTGGTGGAGATATGTAGATAACAGAGACTAGCTGGTGGAGATATGTAGAGAACAGAGGCTAGCTGGTGGAGATATGAAGATAACAGAGACTAGCTGGTGGAGATATGTAGATAACAGAGACTAGCTGGTGGAGATATGTAGATAACAGAGACTAGCTGGTGGAGATATGAAGAGAACAGAGACTAGCTGGTGGAGATATGTAGAGAACAGAGACTAGCTGGTGGAGATATGTAGATAACAGAGGCTAGCTGGTGGAGATATGTAGAGAACAGAGGCTAGCTGGTGGAGATATGTAGATAACAGAGACTAGCTGGTGGAGATATGTAGAGAACAGAGACTAGCTGGTGGAGATATGAAGATAACAGAGGCTAGCTGGTGGAGATATGAAGATAACAGAGGCTAGCTGGTGGAGATATGTAGAGAACAGAGGCTAGCTGGTGGAGATATGAAGATAACAGAGACTAGCTGGTGGAGATATGTAGATAACAGAGGCTAGCTGGTGGAGATATGAAGAGAACAGAGACTAGCTGGTGGAGATATGTAGATAACAGAGGTTAGCTGGTGGAGATATGAAGATAACAGAGACTAGCTGGTGGAGATATGTAGATAACAGAGACTAGCTGGTGGAGATATGTAGATAACAGAGGCTAGCTGGTGGAGATATGTAGATAACAGAGACTAGCTGGTGGAGATATGTAGATAACAGAGGCTAGCTGGTGGAGATATGTAGATAACAGAGACTAGCTGGTGGAGATATGTAGATAACAGAGGTTAGCTGGTGGAGATATGTAGATAACAGAGGCTAGCTGGTGGAGATATGAAGAGAACAGAGACTAGCTGGTGGAGATATGTAGAGAACAGAGACTAGCTGGTGGAGATATGTAGAGAACAGAGGCTAGCTGGTGGAGATATGTAGAGAACAGAGACTAGCTGGTGGAGATATGTAGAGAACAGAGGCTAGCTGGTGGAGATATGTAGAGAACAGAGGCTAGCTGGTGGAGATATGTAGAGAACAGAGACTAGCTGGTGGAGATATGTAGAGAACAGAGGCTAGCTG
Organism: Oncorhynchus keta; assembly: GCF_023373465.1. NCBI lineage: Eukaryota > Metazoa > Chordata > Actinopteri > Salmoniformes > Salmonidae > Oncorhynchus > Oncorhynchus keta. The sequence continues at coordinate 123,516 of NW_026287297.1, read as the reverse complement.
GTGGAGATATGAAGATAACAGAGGCTAGCTGGTGGAGATATGAAGATAACAGAGGCTAGCTGGTGGAGATATGAAGATAACAGAGGCTAGCTGGTGGAGATATGTAGAGAACAGAGGCTAGCTGGTGGAGATATGAAGATAACAGAGGCTAGCTGGTGGAGATATGTAGATTTCAGAGGCTAGCTGGTGGAGATATGAAGAGAACAGAGACTAGCTGGTGGAGATATGTAGAGAACAGAGGCTAGCTGGTGGAGATATGAAGATAACAGAGGCTAGCTGGTGGAGATATGAAGATAACAGAGGCTAGCTGGTGGAGATATGAAGATAACAGAGACTAGCTGGTGGAGATATGAAGATAACAGAGGCTAGCTGGTGGAGATATGAAGATAACAGAGGCTAGCTGGTGGAGATATGAAGATAACAGAGACTAGCTGGTGGAGATATGAAGATAACAGAGGCTAGCTGGTGGAGATATGAAGATAACAGAGGCTAGCTGGTGGAGATATGAAGATAACAGAGACTAGCTGGTGGAGATATGTAGATAACAGAGACTAGCTGGTGGAGATATGAAGATAACAGAGACTAGCTGGTGGAGATATGAAGATAACAGAGGCTAGCTGGTGGAGATATGAAGATAACAGAGACTAGCTGGTGGAGATATGAAGATAACAGAGACTAGCTGGTGGAGATATGAAGATAACAGAGGCTAGCTGGTGGAGATATGAAGATAACAGAGGCTAGCTGGTGGAGATATGAAGATAACAGAGGCTAGCTGGTGGAGATATGAAGATAACAGAGGCTAGCTGGTGGAGATATGTAGAGAACAGAGACTAGCTGGTGGAGATATGAAGATAACAGAGGCAAGCTGGTGGAGATATGAAGATAACAGAGGTTAGCTGGTGGAGATATGAAGATAACAGAGGCTAGCTGGTGGAGATATGAAGATAACAGAGGCTAGCTGGTGGAGATATGAAGATAACAGAGGCTAGCTGGTGGAGATATGTAGAGAACAGAGGCTAGCTGGTGGATATATGAAGATAACAGAGGCTAGCTGGTGGAGATATGAAGATAACAGAGGCTAGCTGGTGGAGATATGTAGAGAACAGAGGCTAGCTGGTGGAGATATGGAGATAACAGAGGCTAGCTGGTGGAGATATGTAGAGAACAGAGGCTAGCTGGTGGAGATATGAAGATAACAGAGGCTAGCTGGTGGAGATATGAAGATAACAGAGGCTAGCTGGTGGAGATATGAAGATAACAGAGGCTAGCTGGTGGAGATATGTAGAGAACAGAGGCTAGCTGGTGGAGATATGAAGATAACAGAGACTAGCTGGTGGAGATATGTAGATAACAGAGGCTAGCTGGTGGAGATATGAAGAGAACAGAGACTAGCTGGTGGAGATATGTAGATAACAGAGGTTAGCTGGTGGAGATATGAAGATAACAGAGACTAGCTGGTGGAGATATGTAGATAACAGAGACTAGCTGGTGGAGATATGTAGATAACAGAGGCTAGCTGGTGGAGATATGTAGATAACAGAGACTAGCTGGTGGAGATATGTAGATAACAGAGGCTAGCTGGTGGAGATATGTAGATAACAGAGACTAGCTGGTGGAGATATGTAGATAACAGAGGTTAGCTGGTGGAGATATGTAGATAACAGAGGCTAGCTGGTGGAGATATGAAGAGAACAGAGACTAGCTGGTGGAGATATGTAGAGAACAGAGACTAGCTGGTGGAGATATGTAGAGAACAGAGGCTAGCTGGTGGAGATATGTAGAGAACAGAGACTAGCTGGTGGAGATATGTAGAGAACAGAGGCTAGCTGGTGGAGATATGTAGAGAACAGAGGCTAGCTGGTGGAGATATGTAGAGAACAGAGACTAGCTGGTGGAGATATGTAGAAACAGAGGCTAGCTGGTGGAGATATGAAGATAACAGAGGCTAGCTGGTGGAGATATGAAGATAACAGAGGCTAGCTGGTGGAGATATGAAGATAACAGAGGCTAGCTGGTGGAGATATGTAGAGAACAGAGGCTAGCTGGTGGAGATATGAAGATAACAGAGGCTAGCTGGTGGAGATATGTAGATTTCAGAGGCTAGCTGGTGGAGATATGAAGAGAACAGAGACTAGCTGGTGGAGATATGTAGAGAACAGAGGCTAGCTGGTGGAGATATGAAGATAACAGAGGCTAGCTGGTGGAGATATGTAGATTTCAGAGGCTAGCTGGTGGAGATATGTAGAGAACAGAGGCTAGCTGGTGGAGATATGTAGAGAACAGAGACTAGCTGGTGGAGATATGAAGAGAACAGAGGCTAGCTGGTGGAGATATGTAGAGAACAGAGACTAGCTGGTGGAGATATGTAGATAACAGAGACTAGCTGGTGGAGATATGAAGATAACAGAGGCTAGCTGGTGGAGATATGTAGATAACAGAGACTAGCTGGTGGAGATATGAAGAGAACAGAGGCTAGCTGGTGGAGATATGTAGAGAACAGAGACTAGCTGGTGGAGATATGAAGAGAACAGAGGCTAGCTGGTGGAGATATGAAGAGAACAGAGACTAGCTGGTGGAGATATGTAGAGAACAGAGACTAGCTGGTGGAGATATGTAGAGAACAGAGACTAGCTGGTGGAGATATGTAGATAACAGAGACTAGCTGGTGGAGATATGAAGATAACAGAGGCTAGCTGGTGGAGATATGTAGATAACAGAGGCTAGCTGGTGGAGATATGTAGAGAACAGAGGCTAGCTGGTGGAGATATGAAGAGAACAGAGACTAGCTGGTGGAGATATGAAGAGAACAGAGACTAGCTGGTGGAGATATGTAGAGAACAGAGGCTAGCTGGTGGAGATATGAAGATAACAGAGGCTAGCTGGTGGAGATATGTAGAGAACAGAGGCTAGCTGGTGGAGATATGAAGATAACAGAGGCTAGCTGGTGGAGATATGAAGATAACAGAGGCTAGCTGGTGGAGATATGTAGAGAACAGAGGCTAGCTGGTGGAGATATGAAGATAACAGAGGCTAGCTGGTGGAGATATGTAGAGAACAGAGGCTAGCTGGTGGAGATATGAAGATAACAGAGGCTAGCTGGTGGAGATATGAAGATAACAGAGGCTAGCTGGTGGAGATATGAAGATAACAGAGGCTAGCTGGTGGAGATATGTAGAGAACAGAGGCTAGCTGGTGGAGATATGAAGATAACAGAGACTAGCTGGTGGAGATATGTAGATAACAGAGGCTAGCTGGTGGAGATATGAAGAGAACAGAGACTAGCTGGTGGAGATATGTAGATAACAGAGGTTAGCTGGTGGAGATATGAAGATAACAGAGACTAGCTGGTGGAGATATGTAGATAACAGAGACTAGCTGGTGGAGATATGTAGATAACAGAGGCTAGCTGGTGGAGATATGTAGATAACAGAGACTAGCTGGTGGAGATATGTAGATAACAGAGGCTAGCTGGTGGAGATATGTAGATAACAGAGACTAGCTGGTGGAGATATGTAGATAACAGAGGTTAGCTGGTGGAGATATGTAGATAACAGAGGCTAGCTGGTGGAGATATGAAGAGAACAGAGACTAGCTGGTGGAGATATGTAGAGAACAGAGACTAGCTGGTGGAGATATGTAGAGAACAGAGGCTAGCTGGTGGAGATATGTAGAGAACAGAGACTAGCTGGTGGAGATATGTAGAGAACAGAGGCTAGCTGGTGGAGATATGTAGAGAACAGAGGCTAGCTGGTGGAGATATGTAGAGAACAGAGACTAGCTGGTGGAGATATGTAGAGAACAGAGGCTAGCTGGTGGAGATATGAAGATAACAGAGGCTAGCTGGTGGAGATATGAAGATAACAGAGGCTAGCTGGTGGAGATATGAAGATAACAGAGGCTAGCTGGTGGAGATATGTAGAGAACAGAGGCTAGCTGGTGGAGATATGAAGATAACAGAGGCTAGCTGGTGGAGATATGTAGATTTCAGAGGCTAGCTGGTGGAGATATGAAGAGAACAGAGACTAGCTGGTGGAGATATGTAGAGAACAGAGGCTAGCTGGTGGAGATATGAAGATAACAGAGGCTAGCTGGTGGAGATATGTAGATTTCAGAGGCTAGCTGGTGGAGATATGTAGAGAACAGAGGCTAGCTGGTGGAGATATGTAGAGAACAGAGACTAGCTGGTGGAGATATGAAGAGAACAGAGGCTAGCTGGTGGAGATATGTAGAGAACAGAGACTAGCTGGTGGAGATATGTAGATAACAGAGACTAGCTGGTGGAGATATGAAGATAACAGAGGCTAGCTGGTGGAGATATGTAGATAACAGAGACTAGCTGGTGGAGATATGAAGAGAACAGAGGCTAGCTGGTGGAGATATGTAGAGAACAGAGACTAGCTGGTGGAGATATGAAGAGAACAGAGGCTAGCTGGTGGAGATATGAAGAGAACAGAGACTAGCTGGTGGAGATATGTAGAGAACAGAGACTAGCTGGTGGAGATATGTAGAGAACAGAGACTAGCTGGTGGAGATATGTAGATAACAGAGACTAGCTGGTGGAGATATGAAGATAACAGAGGCTAGCTGGTGGAGATATGTAGATAACAGAGGCTAGCTGGTGGAGATATGTAGAGAACAGAGGCTAGCTGGTGGAGATATGAAGAGAACAGAGACTAGCTGGTGGAGATATGAAGAGAACAGAGACTAGCTGGTGGAGATATGTAGAGAACAGAGGCTAGCTGGTGGAGATATGAAGAGAACAGAGACTAGCTGGTGGAGATATGAAGATAACAGAGACTAGCTGGTGGAGATATGAAGATAACAGAGGCTAGCTGGTGGAGATATGTAGATTTCAGAGGCTAGCTGGTGGAGATATGAAGAGAACAGAGACTAGCTGGTGGAGATATGTAGAGAACAGAGGCTAGCTGGTGGAGATATGAAGATAACAGAGGCTAGCTGGTGGAGATATGTAGATTTCAGAGGCTAGCTGGTGGAGATATGTAGAGAACAGAGGCTAGCTGGTGGAGATATGTAGAGAACAGAGACTAGCTGGTGGAGATATGAAGAGAACAGAGGCTAGCTGGTGGAGATATGTAGAGAACAGAGACTAGCTGGTGGAGATATGTAGATAACAGAGACTAGCTGGTGGAGATATGAAGATAACAGAGGCTAGCTGGTGGAGATATGTAGATAACAGAGACTAGCTGGTGGAGATATGAAGAGAACAGAGGCTAGCTGGTGGAGATATGTAGAGAACAGAGACTAGCTGGTGGAGATATGAAGAGAACAGAGGCTAGCTGGTGGAGATATGAAGAGAACAGAGACTAGCTGGTGGAGATATGTAGAGAACAGAGACTAGCTGGTGGAGATATGTAGAGAACAGAGACTAGCTGGTGGAGATATGTAGATAACAGAGACTAGCTGGTGGAGATATGAAGAGAACAGAGGCTAGCTGGTGGAGATATGTAGATAACAGAGGCTAGCTGGTGGAGATATGTAGAGAACAGAGACTAGCTGGTGGAGATATGAAGAGAACAGAGACTAGCTGGTGGAGATATGAAGAGAACAGAGGCTAGCTGGTGGAGATATGTAGAGAACAGAGACTAGCTGGTGGAGATATGAAGAGAACAGAGACTAGCTGGTGGAGATATGTAGAGAACAGAGACTAGCTGGTGTAGATATGAAGAGAACAGAGACTAGCTGGTGGAGATATGAAGATAACAGAGGCTAGCTGGTGAAGATATGAAGATAACAGAGGCTAGCTGGTGGAGATATGTAGATTTCAGAGGCTAGCTGGTGGAGATATGAAGAGAACAGAGACTAGCTGGTGGAGATATGTAGAGAACAGAGGCTAGCTGGTGGAGATATGAAGATAACAGAGGCTAGCTGGTGGAGATATGTAGATTTCAGAGGCTAGCTGGTGGAGATATGTAGAGAACAGAGGCTAGCTGGTGGAGATATGTAGAGAACAGAGACTAGCTGGTGGAGATATGAAGAGAACAGAGGCTAGCTGGTGGAGATATGTAGAGAACAGAGACTAGCTGGTGGAGATATGTAGATAACAGAGACTAGCTGGTGGAGATATGAAGATAACAGAGGCTAGCTGGTGGAGATATGTAGATAACAGAGACTAGCTGGTGGAGATATGAAGAGAACAGAGGCTAGCTGGTGGAGATATGTAGAGAACAGAGACTAGCTGGTGGAGATATGAAGAGAACAGAGGCTAGCTGGTGGAGATATGAAGAGAACAGAGACTAGCTGGTGGAGATATGTAGAGAACAGAGACTAGCTGGTGGAGATATGTAGAGAACAGAGACTAGCTGGTGGAGATATGTAGATAACAGAGACTAGCTGGTGGAGATATGAAGATAACAGAGGCTAGCTGGTGGAGATATGTAGATAACAGAGGCTAGCTGGTGGAGATATGTAGAGAACAGAGGCTAGCTGGTGGAGATATGAAGAGAACAGAGACTAGCTGGTGGAGATATGAAGAGAACAGAGACTAGCTGGTGGAGATATGTAGAGAACAGAGGCTAGCTGGTGGAGATATGAAGAGAACAGAGACTAGCTGGTGGAGATATGAAGATAACAGAGACTAGCTGGTGGAGATATGAAGATAACAGAGGCTAGCTGGTGGAGATATGAAGATAACAGAGACTAGCTGGTGGAGATATGAAGATAACAGAGACTAGCTGGTGGAGATATGTAGATAACAGAGACTAGCTGGTGGAGATATGTAGATAACAGAGACTAGCTGGTGGAGATATGTAGAGAACAGAGACTAGCTGGTGGAGATATGTAGAGAACAGAGGCTAGCTGGTGGAGATATGAAGATAACAGAGACTAGCTGGTGGAGATATGTAGATAACAGAGAGACTAGCTGGTGGAGATATGTAGAGAACAGAGGCTAGCTGGTGGAGATATGAAGATAACAGAGACTAGCTGGTGGAGATATGTAGATAACAGAGACTAGCTGGTGGAGATATGTAGATAACAGAGACTAGCTGGTGGAGATATGAAGAGAACAGAGACTAGCTGGTGGAGATATGTAGAGAACAGAGACTAGCTGGTGGAGATATGTAGATAACAGAGGCTAGCTGGTGGAGATATGTAGAGAACAGAGGCTAGCTGGTGGAGATATGTAGATAACAGAGACTAGCTGGTGGAGATATGTAGAGAACAGAGACTAGCTGGTGGAGATATGAAGATAACAGAGGCTAGCTGGTGGAGATATGTAGATAACAGAGACTAGCTGGTGGAGATATGAAGAGAACAGAGACTAGCTGGTGGAGATATGTAGAGAACAGAGGCTAGCTGGTGGAGATATGTAGAGAACAGAGACTAGCTGGTGGAGATATGTAGAGAACAGAGACTAGCTGGTGGAGATATGTAGAGAACAGAGACTAGCTGGTGGAGATATGTAGAGAACAGAGGCTAGCTGGTGGAGATATGAAGAGAACAGAGACTAGCTGGTGGAGATATGAAGATAACAGAGGCTAGCTGGTGGAGATATGAAGATAACAGAGACTAGCTGGTGGAGATATGTAGAGAACAGAGACTAGCTGGTGGAGATATGTAGAGAACAGAGACTAGCTGGTGGAGATATGTAGATAACAGAGGCTAGCTGGTGGAGATATGTAGAGAACAGAGACTAGCTGGTGGAGATATGAAGATAACAGAGGCTAGCTGGTGGAGATATGAAGAGAACAGAGACTAGCTGGTGGAGATATGTAGAGAACAGAGGCTAGCTGGTGGAGATATGAAGATAACAGAGGCTAGCTGGTGGAGATATGAAGATAACAGAGACTAGCTGGTGGAGATATGTAGATAACAGAGACTAGCTGGTGGAGATATGTAGATAACAGAGACTAGCTGGTGGAGATATGAAGATAACAGAGGCTAGCTGGTGGAGATATGAAGAGAACAGAGACTAGCTGGTGGAGATATGTAGAGAACAGAGGCTAGCTGGTGGAGATATGAAGAGAACAGAGACTAGCTGGTGGAGATATGTAGAGAACAGAGACTAGCTGGTGGAGATATGAAGATAACAGAGGCTAGCTGGTGGAGATATGAAGAGAACAGAGACTAGCTGGTGGAGATATGTAGAGAACAGAGACTAGCTGGTGGAGATATGTAGAGAACAGAGGCTAGCTGGTGGAGATATGAAGATAACAGAGGCTAGCTGGTGGAGATATGTAGATAACAGAGGCTAGCTGGTGGAGATATGTAGAGAACAGAGACTAGCTGGTGGAGATATGTAGAGAACAGAGGCTAGCTGGTGGAGATATGTAGAGAACAGAGACTAGCTGGTGGAGATATGTAGAGAACAGAGGCTAGCTGGTGGAGATATGTAGAGAACAGAGGCTAGCTGGTGGAGATATGAAGATAACAGAGGCTAGCTGGTGGAGATATGTAGAGAACAGAGGCTAGCTGGTGGAGATATGAAGATAACAGAGACTAGCTGGTGGAGATATGAAGATAACAGAGACTAGCTGGTGGAGATATGTAGAGAACAGAGACTAGCTGGTGGAGATATGTAGATAACAGAGGCTAGCTGGTGGAGATATGTAGATAACAGAGACTAGCTGGTGGAGATATGTAGAGAACAGAGGCTAGCTGGTGGAGATATGTAGAGAACAGAGGCTAGCTGGTGGAGATATGTAGATAACAGAGACTAGCTGGTGGAGATATGTAGAGAACAGAGGCTAGCTGGTGGAGATATGTAGATAACAGAGACTAGCTGGTGGAGATATGTAGATAACAGAGACTAGCTGGTGGAGATATGTAGAGAACAGAGGCTAGCTGGTGGAGATATGAAGATAACAGAGACTAGCTGGTGGAGATATGTAGATAACAGAGACTAGCTGGTGGAGATATGAAGATAACAGAGACTAGCTGGTGGAGATATGTAGAGAACAGAGGCTAGCTGGTGGAGATATGAAGATAACAGAGACTAGCTGGTGGAGATATGTAGATAACAGAGACTAGCTGGTGGAGATATGAAGATAACAGAGACTAGCTGGTGGAGATATGTAGAGAACAGAGACTAGCTGGTGGAGATATGAAGATAACAGAGGCTAGCTGGTGGAGATATGAAGATAACAGAGGCTAGCTGGTGGAGATATGAAGATAACAGAAGCTAGCTGGTGGAGATATGAAGATAACAGAAGCTAGCTGGAGCAGCAGCTACAATTCTATCAGCACAATGAAGAAAACTGCCATTATCACTTGTTTGTACGCTCTGCCCCCACCATGACCTCACACACCTGCTAAACTCCCACAGAAACAAAAAAGGTTGTATTTTCCTCTTGTTTGATGGGCTTTTGACTGTTGCACCTGTTGTGTGATTATTAACCAGATCCCTTTTTGCCAATCTTTGGAGGAATCTACAGTCTCTCTCTTCCTTTCTGGTTTGAATTTCCATGACAACTTCCTGTGAAGCAACGGAGAAAGAAAAGGAGAGATTAGTCTATATGGCTCCATCTCAAATCATTCTCTATGACACCCCACAGGGCAATACTATTTACCAGAGACACAGTACTGTGTGTGTACTATATATGGAATGCAGACCGGAAGCTCCATCTCAAATCATTCTCTATGACACCCCACAGGGCAATACTATTTACCAGAGACATAGTACTGTGTGTGTACTATATATGGAATGCAGACCGGAAGCAGCTCTCTTGTGGATGACTTATGTGGCTCAAGGCAAATAGAGGAAATTAGGAAATATAATTTGAACTAAATACAGATTTGAGATGCAGCCATATACAATGCAGGGATTGTTCTGCCACAGAAACCCTTGTGGGGCCGTCTACTGTGTAAACAGGGTACACAGTGAGGACTGAGACGGCCCACTACCAAGTCCAGCAAACAATAAATATAACGTGCCTCTGTGCCCCACTGGTGACTGGGGTGGGGGGTGGGGGGTGTGACGGCCCACTACCAAGTCCAGCAAACAATAAATAAAACGTGCCTCTGTGCCCCACCGGTGACTGGGGTGGGGGGGGGGGTGTGACGGCCCACTACCAAGTCCAGCAAACAATAAATAAAACGTGCCTCTGTGCCCCACCGGTGACTGGGGTGGGGGGTGGGGGGTGTGACGGCCCACTACCAAGTCCAGCAAACAATAAATAAAACGTGCCTCTGTGCCCCACCGGTGAGTGGGGGGGTGACGGTGTTTGCACAAAGAGGAAAAATACCCTCCTCTAACACTGGAATTACACACACATCAGCAGACAACAATGTTACTCTCCACACGCTTCCCTCTTGCTCACCTGGGATCTGTGCTGCTCTACCCACAAACCACAAGTCATCCAGCGCCATGTACAAAGAAAAGATTACTAGATGAAAAAAACATTAGATGATTAGTTCTCTTCCTCCTCCTCCTCCTCCTCCTCCTCTTGGTTCTCCATGCAGCCTCCACAGGCAGACAGCGCCCTCCAGTGGGTCTGCCAGGCTCTACCACAACATACAGCTGGGACCCCAGTTCATTAGGGAGCCAGTGGGTCTGCCAGGCTTTACCACAACATATAGCTGGGACCCCAGTTCATTAGGGAGCCAGTGGGTCTCCCAGGCTCTACCACAACATACAGCTGGGACCCCAGTTCATTAGGGAGCCAGTGGGTCTGCCAGGCTTTACCACAACATATAGCTGGGACCCCAGTTCATTAGGGAGCCAGTGGGTCTCCCAGGCTCTACCACAACATACAGCTGGGACCCCAGTTCATTAGGGAGCCAGTGGGTCTCCCAGGCTCTACCACAACATATAGCTGGGACCCCAGTTCATTAGGGAGCCAGTGGGTCTGCCAGGCTCTACCACAACATACAGCTGGGACCCCAGTTCATTAGGGAGCCAGTGGGTCTGCCAGGCTCTACCACAACATACAGCTGGGACCCCAGTTCATTAGGGAACCAGTGGGTCTGCCAGGCTCTACCACAACATATAGCTGGGACCCCAGTTCATTAGGGAGCCAGTGGGTCTCCCAGGCTCTACCACAACATACAGCTGGGACCCCAGTTCATTAGGGAGCCAGTGGGTCTGCCAGGCTCTACCACAACATATAGCTGGGACCCCAGTTCATTAGGGAGCCAGTGGGTCTCCCAGGCTCTACCACAACATATAGCTGGGACCCCAGTTCATTAGGGAGCCAGTGGGTCTGCCAGGCTCTACCACAACATACAGCTGGGACCCCAGTTCATTAGGGAGCCAGTGGGTCTGCCAGGCTCTACCACAACATACAGCTGGGACCCCAGTTCATTAGGGAGCCAGTGGGTCTGCCAGGCTCTACCACAACATATAGCTGGGACCCCAGTTCATTAGGGAGCCAGTGGGTCTCCCAGGCTCTACCACAACATACAGCTGGGACCCCAGTTCATTAGGGAGCCAGTGGGTCTGCCAGGCTCTACCACAACATACAGCTGGGACCCCAGTTCATTAGGGAGCCAGTGGTTCTCCCAGGCTCTACCACAACATACAGCTGGGACCCCAGTTCATTAGGGAACCAGTGGGTCTCCCAGGCTCTACCACAACATATAGCTGGGACCCCAGTTCATTAGGGAGCCAGTGGGTCTCCCAGGCTCTACCACAACATATAGCTGGGACCCCAGTTCATTAGGGAGCCAGTGGTTCTCCCAGGCTCTACCACAACATACAGCTGGGACCCCAGTTGACCCCTCTCTGTCTTCCCGACTCTATTAACTAGATCACCTCTCTGTCTTCCTGACTGTATTAACTAGATCACCTATCTTTCTTCCTGACTGTATTAACTAGATCACCTCTCTGTTGTCCTGACTGTAGTAACTAGATCCTCTCTGTTGTCCTGACTGAGTAACTAGATCACCTCTCTGTCTTCCTGACTGTAGTAACTAGATAATCTCTCTGTCTTCATGACTGTAGTAACTAGATCACCTCTCTGTCTTTCTGACTGAGTAACTAGATCACCTCTCTGTCTTCCTGACTGTAGTAACTAGATAATCTCTCTGTCTTCATGACTGTAGTAACTAGATCACCTCTCTGTCTTCCTGAGTGTATTAACTAGATCACCTGTCTTTCTTCCTGACTGTAGTAACTAGATCACCTCTCTGTCTTTCTGACTGTATTAACTAGATCACCTCTCTGTCTTCCTGACTGTAGTAACTAGATCCCCTCTCTGTCTTCCTGACTGTATTAACAGGGATGCTGGCCCATGTTGACTCTACAAGGTGTTGAAAGCGTTCCACAGGGATGCTGGCCCCATGTTGACTCTACAAGGTGTTGAAAGCGTTCCACAGGGATGCTGGCCCATGTTGACTCTACAAGGTGTTGAAAGCGTTCCACAGGGATGCTGGCCCATGTTGACTCTACAAAGTGTTGAAAGCGTTCCACAGGGATGCTGGCCCATGTTGACTCTACAAGGTGTTGAAAGCGTTCCACAGGGATGCTGGCCCATGTTGACTCTACAAGGTGTTGAAAGCATTCCACAGGGATGCTGGCCCATCTTGACTCTACAAGGTGTTGAAAGCATTCCACAGGGATGCTGGCCCATGTTGACTCTACAAGGTGTTGAAAGCGTTCCACAGGGATGCTGGCCCATGTTGACTCTACAAGGTGTTGAAAGCGTTCCACAGGGATGCTGACCCATGTTGACTCTACAAGGTGTTGGCAAGCGTTCCACAGGGATGCTGGCCCATGTTGACTCTACAAGGTGTTGAAAGGGTTCACAGGGATGCTGGCCCATGTTGACTCTACAAGGTGTTGAAAGGGTTCACAGGGATGCTGGCCCATGTTGACTTTAATGCTTTCCACAGTTGTGTCCAGTTGGCTGGATGTCCTTTGGGTGGTGGACCATTCTTGATACACACAGGAAACGGTTAAGCGTGAAAAACACAGCAGCCTTGGAGTTCTTGACACAAACCAGTGCGCCTGGCACCTACTACAATACCCCGTTCAAAGGAACTTAAAATACACTATCTATACAAAAGTATGTGGACACCCCTTCAAATTAGTGGATTCAGCCGTTTCAGACACCCGTTGCTGACAGGTCTATAAAACTGATCACAGCCATGCAATCTCCATAGACAAACATTGGCAGTAGACTGGCCAGTACTGAAGAGCTCATTGATTTTCAACGTGGCACCGTCATAGGACAAGTCAGTTTGTCAAACTTACTGCCCTTCTAGAGTGGCCCTGGTCTACTGTAAGTGCTGTTATTGTGAAGTAGGAAACGTCTAGGAGCAACAACGGCTCAGCTGCGTTGTGTCCAGTTGGCTAGATGTCCTTTGGGTGGTGGACCATTCTTGATACACACAGGAAACAGTTGAGTGTGAAAAACCCAGCAGCATTACAGTTCTTGACACAAACCGATGTGCCTGGTAGACTACCATACCCCGTTCAAATCACTGAAATCTGTTGTCCTGCTCACTCACCCACTGAATGGCAACACAATCCATGTCTCAATTGTCTCAAGGCTCCAAAATCATCATTTAACCTGGTCTCCTCTCCTTCATCTTTAACCCGTCTCCTCTCCTTCATCTTTAACCCGTCTCCCCTCCTTCATCTTTAACCCGTCTCCTCTCCTTCATCTTTAACCCGTCTCCTCTCCTTCATCTTTAACCCGTCTCCTCTCCTTCATCTTTAACCCGTCTCCTCTCCTTCATCTTTAACCCGTCTCCTCTCCTTCATCTTTAACCCGTCTCCTCTCCTTCATCTTTAACCCGTCTCCTCTCCTTCATCTTTAACCCGTCTCCTCTCCTTCATCTTTAACCCGTCTCCTCTCCTTCATCTTTAACCCGTCTCCTCTCCTTCATCTTTAACCCGTCTCCTCTCCTTCATCTTTAACCCGTCTCCTCTCCTTCATCTTTAACCCGTCTCCTCCCCTTCATCTTTAACCCGTCTCTTCTCCTCCATCTTTAACCCGTCTCCTCTCCTTCATCTTTAACCCGTCTCCTCTCCTTCATCTTTAACCCGTCTCCTCTCCTTCATCTTTAACCCGTCTCCTCTCCTTCATCTTTAACCCGTCTCCTCTCCTTCATCTTTAACCCGTCTCCTCCCCTTCATCTTTAACCCGTCTCCTCTCCTTCATCTTTAACCCGTCTCCTCTCCTTCATCTTTAACCCGTCTCCTCTCCTTCATCTTTAACCCGTCTCCTCCCCTTCATCTTTAACCCGTCTCCTCTCCTTCATCTTTAACCCGTCTCCTCTCCTTCATCTTTAACCCGTCTCCTCTCCTTCATCTTTAACCCGTCTCCTCTCCTTCATCTTTAACCCATCTCCTCCCCTTCATCTTTAACCCGTCTCCTCTCCTTCATCTTTAACCCGTCTCCTCTCCTTCATCTTTAACCTGTCTCCTCTCCTTCATCTTTAACCCGTCTCCTCTCATTCATCTTTAACCCGTCTCCTCTCCTTCATCTTTAACCCATCTCCTCCCCTTCATCTTTAACCCGTCTCCTCTCCTTCATCTTTAACCCGTCTCCTCTCCTTCATCTTTAACCCGTCTCCTCCCCTTCATCTTTAACCCGTCTCCTCTCCTTCATCTTTAACCCGTCTCCTCTCCTTCATCTTTAACCCGTCTCCTCTCCTTCATCTACACTGATGGAAGTGGATTTAGAAAGTGACACCAATAAGGGGTCAAAGCTTCCACCTGGTCAGTCTGTCATGGAAGTAGGTGTTCATAATGTTCTGTCCACTCAGTGTCTGACAGGATGTTTATTTATGTAATGATGTTAGTCATTTAGCAGACGCTCTTATTCAGAGTGACTTACAGGAGCAATTAGGGTTAAGTGCCTTGATTAAGGGCACACCGGCAGGGGATTCGGACTCTTAACCACTAGGTTACCTGCCACCCTTTGCGTTCAATGTCGATGTTTGACTTGTTTGTGTATCAGCAAATTGACCTCATCTCATTGCAACACTGCGTCCATGTTGCATCACACAGGAGTTTTCAAAGAACCTTTAGTCAAGGTGAGCTTCTCACCCACTCAGTCTGTCTTACCAAACTTCCTGGTCTAACTTATTAACTTAATACTCTTATTGACCGTTGAAAAGATTCAGTGGAACTCACAGGGAGGGTTGGGGCATGACTTTCAAACCAAAATATTTTATTTTATTTGACTTTTTTAATTAGAACATTTAAATGTACAACAGAAAGTTTACAATTTATACGATGACATTAAAGTGACAGTTCAGCCATTTGAATATATTATGGATAAGGAATCAGAGTGTCTGCAAGACCCCCCCACTCACACAGGAACATTTACCCTGCACCCCCTCCCCCTCACACACAGGAACATTTACCCTGCACCCCCCCCCCCACACACACACACCACACACACACAGGAACATTTACCCTGCACCCCCCACACACACACCACACACACACAGGGACATTTACCCTGCACACCCCCCCCTCACACACAGGAACATTTACCCTGCACACCCCCCCTCACACACAGGAACATTTACCCTGCGGTTAAAGCTTATGTCCACTGTACAGCCGGAGATCACTATGTATACAGGTAAGAACAGGGACATTGCCCCTCCGTGTGTCAACAGTATTGGAATAGTAGAGAAGAGACTTTGTAACTACCGTGACCAAGAAGAGGTAGAGAATGAAATTCACTCAATACTCTATTGGCCTTTAAAAGACGATATACAGGTGTTTCTATTCCAGACAGCCCACTAGGTGGGAGGGCCTGGGAGAACCCTGGCATTATTATATATACAGGTGTTTCTATTCCAGACAGCCCACTAGGTGGGAGGGCCTGGGAGAACCCTGGCATTATTATATATACAGGTGTTTCTATTCCAGACAGCCCACTAGGTGGGAGGGCCTGGGAGAACCCTGGCATTATTATATATACAGGTGTTTCTATTCCAGACAGCCCACAAGGTGGGAATGCCTGGGAGAACCCATTATTATATATACAGGTGTTTCTATTCCAGACAGCCCACTAGGTGGGAGGGCCTGGGAGAACCCTGGCATTATTATATATACAGGTGTTTCTATTCCAGACAGCCCACTAGGTGGGAGGGCCTGGGAGAACCCATTATTATATATACAGGTGTTTCTATTCCAGACAGCCCACTAGGTGGGAGGGCTTGGGAGAACCCATTATTATATATACAGGTGTTTCTATTCCAGACAGCCCACTTGGTGGGAGGGCCTGGGAGAACCCATTATTATATATACAGGTGTTTCTATTCCAGACAGCCCACTAGGTGGGAGGGCCTGGGAGAACCCTGGCATTATTATATATACAGGTGTTTCTATTCCAGACAGCCCACTAGGTGGGAGGGCCTGGGAGAACCCTGGCATTATTATATATACAGGTGTTTCTATTCCAGACAGCGCACTAGGTGGGAGGGCCTGGGAGAACCCTGGCATTATTATATATACAGGTGTTTCTATTCCAGACAGCCCACTAGGTGGGAGGGCCTGGGAGAACCCATTATTATATATACAGGTGTTTCTATTCCAGACAGCCCACTAGGTGGGAGGGCCTGGGAGAACCCTGGCATTATTATATATACAGGTGATTCTATTCCAGACAGCCCACTAGGTGGGAGGGCCTGGGAGAACCCTGGCATTATTATATATACAGGTGTTTCTATTCCAGACAGCCCACTAGGTGGGAGGGCCTGGGAGAACCCTGGCATTATTATATATACAGGTGTTTCTATTCCAGACAGCGCACTAGGTGGGAGGGCCTGGGAGAACCCTGGCATTATTATATATACAGGTGTTTCTATTCCAGACAGCGCACTAGGTGGGAGGGCCTGGGAGAACCCTGGCATTATTATATATACAGGTGATTCTATTCCAGACAGCCCACTAGGTGGGAGGGCCTGGGAGAACCCTGGCATTATTATATATACAGGTGTTTCTATTCCAGACAGCCCACTAGGTGGGAGGGCCTGGGAGAACCCATTATTATATATACAGGTGTTTCTATTCCAGACAGCCCACTAGGTGGGAGGGCCTGGGAGAACCCATTATTATATATACAAGTGTTTCTATTCCAGACAGCCCACTAGGTGGAAGGGCCTGGGAGAACCCTGGCATTATTATATATACAGGTGTTTCTATTCCAGACAGCCCACTAGGTGGGAGGGCCTGGGAGAACCCTGGCATTATTATATATACAGGTGTTTCTATTCCAGACAGCCCACTAGGTGGGAGGGCCTGGGAGAACCCTGGCATTATTATATATACAGTTTCTATTCCAGACAGCCCACTAGGTGGGAGGGCCTGGGAGAACCCTGGCATTATTATATATACAGGTGATTCTATTCCAGACAGCCCACTAGGTGGGAGGGCCTGGAAGAACCCTGGCATTATTATATATACAGGTGTTTCTATTCCAGACAGCCCACTAGGTGGGAGGGCCTGGGAGAACCCATTATTATATATACAGGTGTTTCTATTCCATCAGCCCACTAGGTGGGAGGGCCTGGGAGAACCCTGGCATTATTATATATACAGGTGTTTCTATTCCAGACAGCGCACTAGGTGGGAGGGCCTGGGAGAACCCTGACATTATTATATATACAGGTGTTTCTATTCCAGACAGCGTACTAGGTGGGAGGGCCTGGGAGAAGCCTGGCATTATTATATATACAGGTGTTTCTATTCCAGACAGCCCACTAGGTGGGAGGGCCTGGGAGAACCCTGGCATTATTATATATACAGGTGTTTCTATTCCAGACAGCCCACTAGGTGGGAGGGCCTGGGAGAACCCTGGCATTATTATATATACAGGTGATTCTATTCCAGACAGCCCACTAGGTGGGAGGGCCTGGGAGAACCCTGGCATTATTATATATACAGGTGTTTCTATTCCAGACAGCCCACTAGGTGGGAGGGCCTGGGAGAACCCTGGCATTATTATATATACAGGTGTTTCTATTCCAGACAGCCCACTAGGTGGGAGGGCCTGGGAGAACCCTGGCATTATTATATATACAGGTGTTTCTATTCCAGACAGCCCACTAGGTGGGAGGGCCTGGGAGAACCCTGGCATTATTATATATACAGGTGTTTCTATTCCAGACAGCCCACTAGGTGGGAGGGCCTGGGAGAACCCTGGCATTATTATATATACAGGTGTTTCTATTCCAGACAGCCCACTAGGTGGGAGGGCCTGGGAGAACCCTGGCATTATTATATATACAGGTGTTTCTATTCCAGACAGCCCACTAGGTGGGAGGGCCTGGGAGAACCCTGGCATTATTATATATACAGGTGTTTCTATTCCAGACAGCCCACTAGGTGGGAGGGCCTGGGAGAACCCATTATTATATATACAGGTGTTTCTATTCCAGACAGCCCACTTGGTGGGAGGGCCTGGGAGAACCCATTATTATATATACAGGTGTTTCTATTCCATCAGCCCACTAGGTGGGAGGGCCTGGGAGAACCCTGGCATTATTATATATACAGGTGATTCTATTCCAGACAGCCCACTAGGTGGGAGGGCCTGGAAGAACCCTGGCATTATTATATATACAGGTGTTTCTATTCCAGACAGCCCACTAGGTGGGAGGGCCTGGGAGAACCCATTATTATATATACAGGTGTTTCTATTCCATCAGCCCACTAGGTGGGAGGGCCTGGGAGAACCCTGGCATTATTATATATACAGGTGTTTCTATTCCAGACAGCGCACTAGGTGGGAGGGCCTGGGAGAACCCTGACATTATTATATATACAGGTGTTTCTATTCCAGACAGCGTACTAGGTGGGAGGGCCTGGGAGAACCCTGGCATTATTATATATACAGGTGTTTCTATTCCAGACAGCCCACTAGGTGGGAGGGCCTGGGAGAACCCTGGCATTATTATATATACAGGTGTTTCTATTCCAGACAGCCCACTAGGTGGGAGGGCCTGGGAGAACCCTGGCATTATTATATATACAGGTGATTCTATTCCAGACAGCCCACTAGGTGGGAGGGCCTGGGAGAACCCTGGCATTATTATATATACAGGTGTTTCTATTCCAGACAGCCCACTAGGTGGGAGGGCCTGGGAGAACCCTGGCATTATTATATATACAGGTGTTTCTATTCCAGACAGCCCACTAGGTGGGAGGGCCTGGGAGAACCCTGGCATTATTATATATACAGGTCTTTCTATTCCAGACAGCCCACTAGGTGGGAGGGCCTGGGAGAACCCTGGCATTATTATATATACAGGTGTTTCTATTCCAGACAGCCCACTAGGTGGGAGGGCCTGGGAGAACCCATTATTATATATACAGGTGTTTCTATTCCAGACAGCCCACTAGGTGGGAGGGCCTGGGAGAACCCTGGCATTATTATATATACAGGTGTTTCTATTCCAGACAGCCCACTAGGTGGGAGGGCCTGGGAGAACCCTGGCATTATTATATATACAGGTGTTTCTATTCCAGACAGCCCACTAGGTGGGAGGGCCTGGGAGAACCCATTATTATATATACAGGTGTTTCTATTCCAGACAGCCCACTTGGTGGGAGGGCCTGGGAGAACCCATTATTATATATACAGGTGTTTATATTCCAGACAGCCCACTAGGTGGGAGGGCCTGGGAGAACCCTGGCATTATTATATATACAGGTGTTTCTATTCCAGACAGCCCACTAGGTGGGAGGGCCTCGGAGAACCCTGGCATTATTATATATACAGGTGTTTCTATTCCAGACAGCCCACTAGGGGGGAGGGCCTGGGAGAACCCTGGCATTATTATATATACAGGTGTTTCTATTCCAGACAGCCCACTAGGTGGGAGGGCCTGGGAGAACCCTGGCATTATTATATATACAGGTGATTCTATTCCAGACAGCCCACTAGGTGGGAGGGCCTGGGAGAACCCTGGCATTATTATATATTCAGGTGTTTCTATTCCAGACAGCCCACTAGGTGGGAGGGCCTGGGAGAACCCTGGCATTATTATATATACAGGTGATTCTATTCCAGACAGCCCACTAGGTGGGAGGGCCTGGGAGAACCCTGGCATTATTATATATACAGGTGTTTCTATTCCAGACAGCCCACTAGGTGGGAGGGCCTGGGAGAACCCATTATTATATATACAGGTGTTTCTATTCCATCAGCCCACTAGGTGGGAGGGCCTGGGAGAACCCTGGCATTATTATATATACAGGTGTTTCTATTCCAGACAGCGCACTAGGTGGGAGGGCCTGGGAGAACCCTGGCATTATTATATATACAGGTGTTTCTATTCCAGACAGCGCACTAGGTGGGAGGGCCTGGGAGAACCCTGGCATTATTATATATACAGGTGTTTCTATTCCAGACAGCCCACTAGGTGGGAGGGCCTGGGAGAACCCTGGCATTATTATATATACAGGTGTTTCTATTCCAGACAGCCCACTAGGTGGGAGGGCCTGGGAGAACCCATTATTATATATACAGGTGTTTCTATTCCAGACAGCCCACTAGGTGGGAGGGCCTGGGAGAACCCTGGCATTATTATATATACAGGTGTTTCTATTCCAGACAGCCCACTAGGTGGGAGGGCCTGGGAGAACCCTGGCATTATTCTATATACAGGTGTTTCTATTCCAGACAGCCCACTAGGTGGGAGGGCCTGGGAGAACCCTGGCATTATTATATATACAGGTGTTTCTATTCCAGACAGCCCACTAGGCGGGAGGGCCTGGGAGAACCCTGGCATTATTCTATATACAGGTGTTTCTATTCCAGACAGCCCACTAGGTGGGAGGGCCTGGGAGAACCCTGGCATTATTATATATACAGGTGTTTCTATTCCAGACAGCCCACTAGGTGGGAGGGCCGGGGACAACCCTGGCATTATTATATATACAGGTGTTTCTATTCCAGACAGCCCACTAGGTGGGAGGGCCTGGGAGAACCCTGGCATTATTATATATACAGGTGTTTCTATTCCAGACAGCCCACTAGGTGGGAGGGCCTGGGAGAACATTATTTGGCTCATCGAAGAGGAAAACCTGAAAGTTGTTTTGTCTATATTCAAGCCAATTTATATTCACGCCAATTTGTTTGATGAAGCCTGGAATAAGAGAAGGCACAAAGTAATACAATCAGATTGTAACCCTAACCTCAACCCCAACCACATTGCTAATCCTTCCCTTAAGTGGTACACACACACACACACACACACACACACACACACACACACACACACACACACACACACACACACACACACACACACACACACACACACACACACACACACACACACACACACACTGGGCTCCTGAGTTGTGCTGCAGTGGTCTAAGGCACTGCATTTCAGTGCAAGAGGCACCACTACAGTCGCTGGTTCAAATCCAGGTTGCATCACATCTGTCCCTGAGTCCCACAGGGCGATGCACATACCCCGCCGGGGTAGGCCGTCAATGTAAATAATGATTTGTTCATAACTGACTTGCCTAGTTAAATAAACATGACACATTTATTTTTTTTTCTGATTAAAGAAACAAAAGCTGAAATAAATCATTCTCTCTACTATTATTCTGACATTTCACATTCTTTAAAAAAAGTGGTGATCCTAACTGACCTAAAATAGGGAATTTTACTAGGATTAAATGTCAGGAATTGTTTTGCTGGGGGCAGTATTGAGTAGCTTGGATGAATAAGGTGCCCAGAGTAAACTGCCTGCTACTCAGTCCCAGTTGCTAATATATGCTCGGAACTTTCTAAAACTGTTTGAATGATGTCTGTGAGTATGTCTGTGAGTATAACAGAAATCATTTGGCAGAGAAAAAAATCCAACCAGGAAGTGGGAAATCCGAGGTTGATCGTTGATCGTTTTTCAAATCATTCCCTATTGAAGATACAGTGGGATATTGATCATGTGGGGCCGAATGAGAGGGGAATGAGTCAGGTGTATGGCAGAGCGCCACGAGCTGGTCACGCGCATTTCACGTGTTGCAGCTGCGTTCCATTGCTTCTTTTTTGCCCCTTCTCGTTCACGTGAGAGCGACAGACAAAGGAATTCTACAGACAAAGGAATTCTACAGACAAAGGAATTCTCCGGTTGGAACATTATTGAAGATTTATGATAAAAACATCCTAAAGATTGATTCTACACTTCGTTTGACATGTTTCTATGGTAACGTAACTTTTGGACTTTGTCTGCAACTGGTGAACGCGCTTCTTGAGTTTGGATTTGTTTACCAAATGCGCTAACACAAGAAGCTATTTGGACTTAAATGATGGACATTGTCGAACAAAACAAACATTTATCGTGGAACTGGGATTCCTGGGAGTGTAACGGCTTTCTGTGGAAGAAGGTGAGGACCAAGATGCAGCGTTGTACATCATATTTGTTTATTGTCACTGAACACTAAATACAAAAATAACAAAGGGACAGTCCTGAAAGGTGAAAAACACTAAACAGAAATTAACTACCCACAAAACCCGTGGGCAAGAGCTACCTAAGTATGGTTCCCAATCAGAGACAACGATAGACAGCTGTCCCTGATTGAGAACCATACCCTACCAAAAACAAAGAAATACATAAACATAGAAAAAAGAACATAGAATGCCCACCCTAGTCACACCTTGGCCTAACCAAAATAGAGAATAAAAGCCTCTATGGCCAGGGCGTGACAGGGAGTGCATTCTGATGAAGGTAAGTGAATATTTATAATGTTATGTCTGACTTCTGTTGACTGCACAATATATGGCGGATATCTTCTTGACTTGTTTGGTCTCTAAGCGGCGTACTCAGATTATTGCATGGTTTACGTTTTCCGTTCCGCTTTTTTTGAAATCTGACACAGCGGTTGCATTAAGGAGAATTGGATCTAAAATTCCATGCATAACACTTGTATCTTTGATCAACGTTTATTATGAGTATTTCTGTAAAGTGATATGGCTCTCTGCAAAATCACTGGATGTTTTTGGAACTACTGAACATAACGCGCCAATGTATACTGAGATTGTTTTATGTAAATATGAACTTTATCAAACAAAAAATACATGTATTGTGTAACATGAAGTTCTATGAGTGTCATCTGATGAAGATCATCAAAGGTTAGTGATTAATTCTCTTTATTTCTGAATTTTGTGACTCCTCTCTTTGGCTGGAAAAATGGCTGTGTTTTTCTGTGACTTGACGGTGACCGAACATAATCGTTTGTCGTGCTTTTGCTGTAAAGCCTATCTGAAATTGGACACTGGTTGGATTAACAAGAAGTTTATCTTTAAAATGGTGTGAAATGCTTGTATGTTTGAGCAATTTTTATTATGGGATTTTGTTATTGCCTGGAATCATGTTGATTCTTCGTATTCGGTGGGGGGAGCTGCAACTCAATATTAGGAAGGTGTTATTGTTTTGTACACACTGGAAACTGTTGAGTGTGAAAACCCAGCAGCGTTGCAGTTCTTGACATGAACATGTGCATCTGGCACCTACTATCATACCCCGTTTAAAGACACTTAAATCTATTGTCTTCACCCTCTGAATGGCACACACACAATCCATCTCTCAGTTGTCTCAAGGTTCCAACATATTTGTTTAACCTGTCTCCTCCCCTTTATCTACACTGATTAAAGTGGATTCACCTGGTCAGTCTAGGTCATGGAAAGAGCAGGTGACCTTAATGTTTTGTACACTCAGTGTATATTTGCCAAAAGGATTAGGATACATTTGCCAACATGATATAGAATCAGTGTCAACATGTTTTTTGGTACATTGGAATCAGTGTCAACATGTTTTTTGTGCTTCGTCCTTGTGGCTTGGTGAGCTGCATGTATAAAAGTGTTCCTCTTTCTCAAGCTGAACAGAACCTACAGACCACCTGTGATTCCTTCTCTGACAGGAAAAGATTACCATGGAGAAGTTGGCCATCCTTCTGCTTCTGAGTGCTGCCATTGCACTGGGCGACGCAAACCTGACCCAGCTGCTTGGTTTAGAACCCTTACTGAAGACTGAGGTGGAACAGACTCCTCCTGTCGGGGCTCAGGTAGCAGCAGTACAGCAGGGGACAAAGGAAATGTCATGTCCCTCAGACTGGCACCCATATGGATCACGCTGTTTCAGGTTTGTCAGCATTCTGCAGTCATGGTCAGATTCTGAGCAAAACTGTTTGGCACTTGGTGGAAACCTAGCATCCGTGAATAACCTTTTAGAGTACCAGTTCATGCAAGCACTAACAAAGAATACCAATGGCCACTTACCTGATACCTGGATTGGAGGTTTTGATGCAGTCAAGGAGGGCTTATGGATGTGGTCAGATGGGTCCAGATTTGACTACACTAACTGGAACATTGGTGAGCCCAATAACGCTGGAGAAGGAGAGGACTGTCTGCAGATGAACGCTGCAAGTGAGAAGCTCTGGTTCGACGTGCCCTGTGAGTGGAAGTTTACATCTCTCTGTTCCAGAAGAATGTAGGCTAGGAAATGACCCAGCCACTTCAACTCTCACCTCCAGGGGTCAACAGTCTACTTCACCTCTCACCTCCAGGGGTCAACAGTCTACTTCACCTCTCACCTCCAGGGGTCAACAGTCTACTTCACCTCTCACCTCCAGGGGTCAACAGTCTACTTCACCTCTCACCTCCAGGGGTCAACAGTCTACACTTCAATACTAAAAACCAAGATCTGTCACTCACTGCAGCTCACCATTACCTAAACTTGTGATGAAACTGTGTGATGTTGCTAATCCTGCTTTTGAAATTAAAGATAAATGACTGAATAGTTGTTCTTCATTTCCTATTGCTTAACTAGTTGTCATGGCACATCAGTTAGTCAATGGTAAGATATTATAAACGAGACAAAGACAATCTCTCAATAACATGAACCTGCATCACTAAAAATAATTGATACATGATAAAACCTTATCATACTGTTAATAATGATTAACTCTCTTCCTAACAGACCATTAGTTTCTGAATGGTTTAGATGCAGGAAATTCCAGTTATATAACTATTAACATGAATTATCAGCTTTTTAAAATAGTTTATTAATGCATTTTTTATGGTTTAGTAATTATGCATAAAATTAATAAATACTTAGTAGATATTCAATGAATTATTTATTTATTCAGGTTAACTAATGCATTAACTAATGTACCCTTATTGTAAAGTGTTACCGTTCCCTGTCTTTCATATCTGAGGCTAAATCCATGAGAGAGAGAGAGGGAGAGAGAGAGAGATTTTATTTCTCCATAGAATGAAGGACTGAAGATTAAACAGGGAATGTGTCAAGAGAGAGAGAGAGAGAGAGAGAGGAGAGAGAGAGAGAGAGAGATAGAGAGAGATAGAGAGAAAGAGAGAGAGAGAGAGAGAGAGAGAGAGAGAGAGAGATTTTATTTCTCCATAGAATGAAGGACTGAAGATTAAACAGGGAATGTGTCAAGAGAGAGAGAGAGAGAGAGAGAGGAGAGAGAGAGAGAGAGATAGAGAGAGATAGAGAGAAAGAGAGAGAGAGAGAGAGTGAGAGAGAAGGGTCCCTCACACAACAATAAGATAGGGAGAGACCTGGGACTGGGATGTTCTCCGTGTCCCAGGCAAGGTCTCCCCGGATCTGGCTCAGACAGATAGTCTGTTATCAAAACACTAGACACATTGTTCCCAAACGTTGATTCTGATTAAAACCACACACAGTATTATAATATAATCATTGAATGAGTCTAACACTTACACACATGTGTTATAATAATCTAATGATTCAAATTCATTTCCTACAATCACATGGTATCAGACCTATGGTTTCATACAATCACATGGTATCAGACCTATGGTTTCATACAATCACATGGTATCAGACCTATGGTTTCATACCATCACATGGTATCAGACCTATGGTTTCATACAATCACATGGTATCAGACCTATGGTTTCATACAATCACATGGTATCAGACCTATGGTTTCATACAATCACATGGTATCAGACCTATGGTTTCATACAATCACATGGTATCAGACCTATGGTTTCATACAATCACATGGTATCAGACCTATGGTATCATACCATCACATGGTATCAGACCTATGGTTTCATACAATCACATGGTATCAGACCTATGGTTTCATACCATCACATGGTATCAGACCTATGGTTTCATACCATCACATGGTATCAGACCTATGGTTTCATACAATCACATGGTATCAGACCTATGGTTTCATACCATCACATGGTATCAGACCTATGGTTTCAGGACTGTAACATGGTATCAGACCTATGGTTTCATACCATCACATGGTATCAGACCTATGGTTTCATACCATCACATGGTATCAGACCTATGGTTTCATACAATCACATGGTATCAGACCTATGGTTTCATACCATCACATGGTATCAGACCTATGGTTTCAGGACTGTAACATGGTATCAGACCTATGGTTTCAGGACTGTAACATGGTATCAGACCTATGGTTTCAGGACTGTAACATGGTATCAGACCTATGGTTTCAGGACTGTAACATGGTATCAGACCTATGGTTTCAGGACTGTAACATGGTATCAGACCTATGGTTTCATACCATCACATGGTATCAGACCTATGGTTTCATACAATCACATGGTATCAGACCTATGGTTTCATACAATCACATGGTATCAGACCTATGGTTTCATACCATCACATGGTATCAGACCTATGGTTTCAGGACTGTAACATGGTATCAGACCTATGGTTTCAGGACTGTAACATGGTATCAGACCTATGGTTTCAGGACTGTAACATGGTATCAGACCTATGGTTTCAGGACTGTAACATGGTATCAGACCTATGGTTTCAGGACTGTAACATGGTATCAGACCTATGGTTTCAGGACTGTAACATGGTATCAGACCTATGGTTTCAGGACTGTAACATGGTATCAGACCTATGGTTTCATACCATCACATGGTATCAGACCTATGGTTTCATACAATCACATGGTATCAGACCTATGGTTTCATACAATCACATGGTATCAGACCTATGGTTTCATACCATCACATGGTATCAGACCTATGGTTTCAGGAATGTAACATGGTATCAGACCTATGGTTTAAGGACTGTAACATGGTATCAGACCTATGGTTTCAGGACTGTAACATGGTATCAGACCTATGGTTTCAGGACTGTAACATGGTATCAGACCTATGGTTTCAGGACTGTAACATGGTATCAGACCTATGGTTTCATACCATCACATGGTATCAGACCTATGGTTTCATACCATCACATGGTATCAGACCTATGGTTTCAGGACTGTAACATGGTATCAGACCTATGGTTTCAGGACTGTAACATGGTATCAGACCTATGGTTTCATACCATCACATGGAATCAGACCTATGGTTTCATACCATCACATGGTATCAGACCTATGGTTTCAGGACTGTAACATGGTATCAGACCTATGGTTTCATACCATCACATGGTATCAGACCTATGGTTTCATACCATCACATGGTATCAGACCTATGGTTTCATACCATCACATGGTATCAGACCTATGGTTTCATACAATCACATGGTATCAGACCTATGGTTTCATACAATCACATGGTATCAGACCTATGGTTTCATACCATCACATGGTATCAGACCTATGGTTTCATACCATCACATGGTATCAGCCCTATGGTTTCATACCATCACATGGTATCAGACCTATGGTTTCAGGACTGTAACATGGTATCAGACCTATGGTTTCATACCATCACATGGTATCAGACCTATGGTTTCATACCATCACATGGTATCAGACCTATGGTTTCATACAATCACATGGTATCAGACCTATGGTTTCATACAATCACATGGTATCAGACCTATGGTTTCATACAATCACATGGTATCAGACCTATGGTTTCATACCATCACATGGTATCAGACCTATGGTTTCATACCATCACATGGTATCAGACCTATGGTTTCATACCATCACATGGTATCAGACCTATGGTTTCATACCATCACATGGTATCAGACCTATGGTTTCATGCCATCACATGGTATCAGACCTATGGTTTCATACCATCACATGGTATCAGACCTATGGTTTCATACCATCACATGGTATCAGACCTATGGTTTCATACCATCACATGGTATCAGACCTATGGTTTCATACCATCACATGGTATCAGGCCTATGGTTTCATACCATCACATGGTATCAGACCTATGGTTTCATACCATCACATGGTATCAGACCTATGGTTTCATACAATCACATGGTATCAGACCTATGGTTTCATACCATCACATGGTATCAGACCTATGGTTTCATACCATCACATGGTATCAGACCTATGGTTTCATACAATCACATGGTATCAGACCTATGGTTTCATACCATCACATGGTATCAGACCTATGGTTTCAGGACTGTAACATGGTATCAGACCTATGGTTTCATACCATCACATGGTATCAGACCTATGGTTTCATACCATCACATGGTATCAGACCTATGGTTTCATACAATCACATGGTATCAGACCTATGGTTTCATACCATCACATGGTATCAGACCTATGGTTTCAGGACTGTAACGTGGTATCAGACCTATGGTTTCAGGACTGTAACATGGTATCAGACCTATGGTTTCAGGACTGTAACATGGTATCAGACCTATGGTTTCAGGACTGTAACATGGTATCAGACCTATGGTTTCAGGACTGTAACATGGTATCAGACCTATGGTTTCAGGACTGTAACATGGTATCAGACCTATGGTTTCATACCATCACATGGTATCAGACCTATGGTTTCATACAATCACATGGTATCAGACCTATGGTTTCATACCATCACATGGTATCAGACCTATGGTTTCATACAATCACATGGTATCAGACCTATGGTTTCATACCATCACATGGTATCAGACCTATGGTTTCATACCATCACATGGTATCAGACCTATGGTTTCATACCATCACATGGTATCAGACCTATGGTTTCATACCATCACATGGTATCAGACCTATGGTTTCATGCCATCACATGGTATCAGACCTATGGTTTCATACCATCACATGGTATCAGACCTATGGTTTCATACCATCACATGGTATCAGACCTATGGTTTCATACCATCACATGGTATCAGACCTATGGTTTCATACCATCACATGGTATCAGACCTATGGGTTCATACCATCACATGGTATCAGACCTATGGTTTCATACAATCACATGGTATCAGACCTATGGTTTCATACCATCACATGGTATCAGACCTATGGTTTCATACCATCACATGGTATCAGACCTATGGTTTCATACAATCACATGGTATCAGACCTATGGTTTCATACCATCACATGGTATCAGACCTATGGTTTCAGGACTGTAACATGGTATCAGACCTATGGTTTCATACCATCACATGGTATCAGACCTATGGTTTCATACCATCACATGGTATCAGACCTATGGTTTCATACAATAACATGGTATCAGACCTATGGTTTCATACCATCACATGGTATCAGACCTATGGTTTCAGGACTGTAACGTGGTATCAGACCTATGGTTTCAGGACTGTAACATGGTATCAGACCTATGGTTTCAGGACTGTAACATGGTATCAGACCTATGGTTTCAGGACTGTAACATGGTATCAGACCTATGGTTTCAGGACTGTAACATGGTATCAGACCTATGGTTTCATACCATCACATGGTATCAGACCTATGGTTTCATACAATCACATGGTATCAGACCTATGGTTTCATACAATCACATGGTATCAGACCTATGGTTTCATACCATCACATGGTATCAGACCTATGGTTTCAGGACTGTAACATGGTATCAGACCTATGGTTTCAGGACTGTAACATGGTATCAGACCTATGGTTTCAGGACTGTAACATGGTATCAGACCTATGGTTTCAGGACTGTAACATGGTATCAGACCTATGGTTTCAGGACTGTAACATGGTATCAGACCTATGGTTTCAGGACTGTAACATGGTATCAGACCTATGGTTTCAGGACTGTAACATGGTATCAGACCTATGGTTTCATACCATCACATGGTATCAGACCTATGGTTTCATACAATCACATGGTATCAGACCTATGGTTTCATACAATCACATGGTATCAGACCTATGGTTTCATACCATCACATGGTATCAGACCTATGGTTTCAGGACTGTAACATGGTATCAGACCTATGGTTTCAGGACTGTAACATGGTATCAGACCTATGGTTTCAGGACTGTAACATGGTATCAGACCTATGGTTTCAGGACTGTAACATGGTACCAGACCTATGGTTTCAGGACTGTAACATGGTATCAGACCTATGGTTTCATACCATCACATGGTATCAGACCTATGGTTTCATACCATCACATGGTATCAGACCTATGGTTTCAGGACTGTAACATGGTATCAGACCTATGGTTTCAGGACTGTAACATGGTATCAGACCTATGGTTTCATACCATCACATGGTATCAGACCTATGGTTTATACCATCACATGGTATCAGACCTATGGCTTCAGGACTGTAACATGGTATCAGACCTATGGTTTCATACCATCACATGGTATCAGACCTATGGTTTCATACCATCACATGGTATCAGACCTATGGTTTCATACAATCACATGGTATCAGACCTATGGTTTCATACAATCACATGGTATCAGACCTATGGTTTCATACAATCACATGGTATCAGACCTATGGTTTCATACCATCACATGGTATCAGACCTATGGTTTCATACCATCACATGGTATCAGACCTATGGTTTCATACCATCACATGGTATCAGACCTATGGTTTCAGGACTGTAACATGGTATCAGACCTATGGTATCAGGACTGTAACATGGTATCAGACCTATGGTTTCAGGACTGTAACATGGTATCAGACCTATGGTTTCAGGACTGTAACATGGTATCAGACCTATGGTTTCAGGACTGTAACATGGTATCAGACCTATGGTTTCAGGACTGTAACATGGTATCAGACCTATGGTTTCAGGACTGTAACATGGTATCAGACCTATGGTTTCAGGACTGTAACATGGTATCAGACCTATGGTTTCAGGACTGTAACATGGTATCAGACCTATGGTTTCAGGACTGTAACATGGTATCAGACCTATGGTTTCAGGACTGTAACATGGTATCAGACCTATGGTTTCAGGACTGTAACATGGTATCAGACCTATGGTTTCATACAATCACATGGTATCAGACCTATGGTTTCATACAATCACATGGTATCAGACCTATGGTTTCATACCATCACATGGTATCAGACCTATGGTTTCATACAATCACATGGTATCAGACCTATGGTTTCATACCATCACATGGTATCAGACCTATGGTTTCATACCATCACATGGTATCAGACCTATGGTTTCATACCATCACATGGTATCAGACCTATGGTTTCATACCATCACATGGTATCAGACCTATGGTTTCATACCATCACATGGTATCAGACCTACATGGTATCAGACCTATGGTTTCATACCATCACATGGTATCAGACCTATGGTTTCATACTATCACATGGTATCAGACCTATGGTTTCATACCATCACATGGTATCAGACCTATGGTTTCATACAATCACATGGTATCAGACCTATGGTTTCATACCATCACATGGTATCAGACCTATGGTTTCATACCATCACATGGTATCAGACCTATGGTTTCATACAATCACATGGTATCAGACCTATGGTTTCATACCATCACATGGTATCAGACCTATGGTTTCAGGACTGTAACATGGTATCAGACCTATGGTTTCAGGACTGTAACATGGTATCAGACCTATGGTTTCAGGACTGTAACATGGTATCAGACCTATGGTTTCAGGACTGTAACATGGTATCAGACCTATGGTTTCAGGACTGTAACATGGTATCAGACCTATGGTTTCATACCATCACATGGTATCAGACCTATGGTTTCATACAATCACATGGTATCAGACCTATGGTTTCATACAATCACATGGTATCAGACCTATGGTTTCATACAATCACATGGTATCAGACCTATGGTTTCATACAATCACATGGTATCAGACCTATGGTTTCATACCATCACATGGTATCAGACCTATGGTTTCAGGACTGTAACATGGTATCAGACCTATGGTTTCAGGACTGTAACATGGTATCAGACCTATGGTTTCATACCATCACATGGTATCAGACCTATGGTTTCATACCATCACATGGTATCAGACCTATGGTTTCATACAATCACATGGTATCAGACCTATGGTTTCAGGTATCAGACCTATGGTTTCATACCATCACATGGTATCAGACCTATGGTTTCAGGACTGTCACATGGTATCAGACCTATGGTTTCATACCATCACATGGTATCAGACCTATGGTTTCATACCATCACATGGTATCAGACCTATGGTTTCATACCATCACATGGTATCAGACCTATGGTTTCATACAATCACATGGTATCAGACCTATGGTTTCATACCATCACATGGTATCAGACCTATGGTTTCATACCATCACATGGTATCAGACCTATGGTTTCATACCATCACATGGTATCAGACCTATGGTTTCATACCATCACATGGTATCAGACCTATGGTTTCAGGACTGTAACATGGTATCAGACCTATGGTTTCAGGACTGTAACATGGTATCAGACCTATGGTTTCAGGACTGTAACATGGTATCAGACCTATGGTTTCAGGACTGTAACATGGTATCAGACCTATGGTTTCATACCTATGGTTTCAACATGGTATCAGACCTATGGTTTCATACAATCACATGGTATCAGACCTATGGTTTCATACAATCACATGGTATCAGACCTATGGTTTCATACCATCACATGGTATCAGACCTATGGTTTCATACAATCACATGGTATCAGACCTATGGTTTCATACAATCACATGGTATCAGACCTATGGTTTCATACCATCACATGGTATCAGACCTATGGTTTCAGGACTGTAACATGGTATCAGACCTATGGTTTCAGGACTGTAACATGGTATCAGACCTATGGTTTCAGGACTGTAACATGGTATCAGACCTATGGTTTCAGGACTGTAACATGGTATCAGACCTATGGTTTCAGGACTGTAACATGGTATCAGACCTATGGTTTCAGGATCTGGTAAGACATGGTTTCATATCAGGTACAGACCTATGGTTTCAGGACTGTCACATGGTATCAGACCTATGGTTTCAGGACTGTAACATGGTATCAGACCTATGGTTTCATACTCACATGGTATCAGACCTATGGTTTCATACCATCACATGGTATCAGACCTATGGTTTCATACCATCACATGGTATCAGACCTATGGTTTCACATCACATGGTATCAGACCTATGGTTTCATACCATCACATGGTATCAGACCTATGGTTTCATACCATCACATGGTATCAGACCTATGGTTTCAGGACCATCACATGGTATCAGACCTATGGTTTCAGGACTGTAACATGGTATCAGACCTATGGTTTCAGGACTGTAACATGGTATCAGACATGTAACATGGTATCAGACCTATGGTTTCAGGACTGTAACATGGTATCAGACCTATGGTTTCAGGACTGTAATCATGGTATCAGACCTATGGTTTCATACAATCACATGGTATCAGACCTATGGTTTCATACAATCACATGGTATCAGACCTATGGTTTCATACCATCACATGGTATCAGACCTATGGTTTCAGGACTGTCACATGGTATCAGACCTATGGTTTCAGGACTGTAACATGGTATCAGACCTATGGTTTCAGGACTGTAACATGGTATCAGACCTATGGTTTCAGGACTGTAACATGGTATCAGACCTATGGTTTCAGGACTGTAACATGGTATCAGACCTATGGTTTCATACCATCACATGGTATCAGACCTATGGTTTCATACCATCACATGGTATCAGACCTATGGTTTCAGGACTGTAACATGGTATCAGACCTATGGTTTCAGGACTGTAACATGGTATCAGACCTATGGTTTCATACCATCACATGGTATCAGACCTATGGTTTCATACCATCACATGGTATCAGACCTATGGTTTCAGGACTGTAACATGGTATCAGACCTATGGTTTCATACCATCACATGGTATCAGACCTATGGTTTCATACCATCACATGGTATCAGACCTATGGTTTCATACAATCACATGGTATCAGACCTATGGTTTCATACAATCACATGGTATCAGACCTATGGTTTCATACAATCACATGGTATCAGACCTATGGTTTCATACCATCACATGGTATCAGACCTATGGTTTCATACCATCACATGGTATCAGACCTATGGTTTCATACCATCACATGGTATCAGACCTATGGTTTCAGGACTGTAACATGGTATCAGACCTATGGTATCAGGACTGTAACATGGTATCAGACCTATGGTTTCAGGACTGTAACATGGTATCAGACCTATGGTTTCAGGACTGTAACATGGTATCAGACCTATGGTTTCAGGACTGTAACATGGTATCAGACCTATGGTTTCAGGACTGTAACATGGTATCAGACCTATGGTTTCAGGACTGTAACATGGTATCAGACCTATGGTTTCAGGACTGTAACATGGTATCAGACCTATGGTTTCAGGACTGTAACATGGTATCAGACCTATGGTTTCAGGACTGTAACATGGTATCAGACCTATGGTTTCAGGACTGTAACATGGTATCAGACCTATGGTTTCATACCATCACATGGTATCAGACCTATGGTTTCATACAATCACATGGTATCAGACCTATGGTTTCATACAATCACATGGTATCAGACCTATGGTTTCATACCATCACATGGTATCAGACCTATGGTTTCATACAATCACATGGTATCAGACCTATGGTTTCATACCATCACATGGTATCAGACCTATGGTTTCATACCATCACATGGTATCAGACCTATGGTTTCATACCATCACATGGTATCAGACCTATGGTTTCATACCATCACATGGTATCAGACCTATGGTTTCATACCATCACATGGTATCAGACCTATGGTTTCATGTCACATGGTATCAGACCTATGGTTTCATACCATCACATGGTATCAGACCTATGGTTTCATACATCACATGGTATCAGACCTATGGTTTCATACCATCACATGGTATCAGACCTATGGTTTCATACATCACATGGTATCAGACCTATGGTTTCATACCATCACATGGTATCAGACCTATGGTTTCATACCATCACATGGTATCAGACCTATGGTTTCAGACCTATGGTTTACAATCACATGGTATCAGACCTATGGTTTCATACCATCACATGGTATCAGACCTATGGTTTCAGGACTGTAACATGGTATCAGACCTATGGTTTCAGGACTGTAACATGGTATCAGACCTATGGTTTCAGGACTGTAACATGGTATCAGACCTATGGTTTCAGGACTGTAACATGGTATCAGACCTATGGTTTCATACCATCACATGGTATCAGACCTATGGTTTCATACAATCACATGGTATCAGACCTATGGTTTCATACAATCACATGGTATCAGACCTATGGTTTCATACCATCACATGGTATCAGACCTATGGTTTCATACAATCACATGGTATCAGACCTATGGTTTCATACCATCACATGGTATCAGACCTATGGTTTCAGGACTGTAACATGGTATCAGACCTATGGTTTCAGGACTGTAACATGGTATCAGACCTATGGTTTCAGGACTGTAACATGGTATCAGACCTATGGTTTCAGGACTGTAACATGGTATCAGACCTATGGTTTCAGGACTGTAACATGGTATCAGACCTATGGTTTCATACCATCACATGGTATCAGACCTATGGTTTCATACCATCACATGGTATCAGACCTATGGTTTCAGGACTGTAACATGGTATCAGACCTATGGTTTCAGGACTGTAACATGGTATCAGACCTATGGTTTCATACCATCACATGGTATCAGACCTATGGTTTCATACCATCACATGGTATCAGACCTATGGTTTCAGGACTGACATGGTATCAGACCTATGGTTTCATACCATCACATGGTATCAGACCTATGGTTTCATACCATCACATGGTATCAGACCTATGGTTTCATACAATCACATGGTATCAGACCTATGGTTTCATACAATCACATGGTATCAGACCTATGGTTTCATACAATCACATGGTATCAGACCTATGGTTTCATACCATCACATGGTATCAGACCTATGGTTTCATACCATCACATGGTATCAGACCTATGGTTTCATACCATCACATGGTATCAGACCTATGGTTTCAGGACTGTAACATGGTATCAGACCTATGGTTTCAGGACTGTAACATGGTATCAGACCTATGGTTTCAGGACTGTAACATGGTATCAGACCTATGGTTTCAGGACTGTAACATGGTATCAGACCTATGGTTTCAGGACTGTAACATGGTATCAGACCTATGGTTTCAGGACTGGTATCAGACCTATGGTTTCAGGACTGTAACATGGTATCAGACCTATGGTTTCAGGACTGTAACATGGTATCAGACCTATGGTTTCATACCATCACATGGTATCAGACCTATGGTTTCATACAATCACATGGTATCAGACCTGGTTTCATACAATCACATGGTATCAGACCTATGGTTTCATACAATCACATGGTATCAGACCTATGGTTTCATGGTTTATCAGACTGTAATCACATGGTATCAGACCTATGGTTTCAGGACTGTAACATGGTATCAGACCTATGGTTTCAGGACTGTAACATGGTATCAGACCTATGGTTTCAGGACTGTAACATGGTATCAGACCTATGGTTTCAGGACTGTAACATGGTACCAGACCTATGGTTTCAGGACTGTAACATGGTATCAGACCTATGGTTTCATACCATCACATGGTATCAGACCTATGGTTTCATACCATCACATGGTATCAGACCTATGGTTTCAGGACTGTAACATGGTATCAGACCTATGGTTTCAGGACTGTAACATGGTATCAGACCTATGGTTTCATACCATCACATGGTATCAGACCTATGGTTTCATACCATCACATGGTATCAGACCTATGGTTTCAGGACTGTAACATGGTATCAGACCTATGGTTTCATACCATCACATGGTATCAGACCTATGGTTTCATACCATCACATGGTATCAGACCTATGGTTTCATACAATCACATGGTATCAGACCTATGGTTTCATACAATCACATGGTATCAGACCTATGGTTTCATACAATCACATGGTATCAGACCTATGGTTTCATACCATCACATGGTATCAGACCTATGGTTTCATACCATCACATGGTATCAGACCTATGGTTTCATACCATCACATGGTATCAGACCTATGGTTTCAGGACTGTAACATGGTATCAGACCTATGGTTTCAGGACTGTAACATGGTATCAGACCTATGGTTTCAGGACTGTAACATGGTATCAGACCTATGGTTTCAGGACTGTAACATGGTATCAGACCTATGGTTTCAGGACTGTAACATGGTATCAGACCTATGGTTTCAGGACTGTAACATGGTATCAGACCTATGGTTTCAGGACTGTAACATGGTATCAGACCTATGGTTTCATACATGGTACAGACCTATCACATGGTTTCAGACCTATGGTTTCATACAATCACATGGTATCAGACCTATGGTTTCATACAATCACATGGTATCAGACCTATGGTTTCATACAATCACATGGTATCAGACCTATGGTTTCATACAATCACATGGTATCAGACCTATGGTTTCATACCATCACATGGTATCAGACCTATGGTTTCAGGACTGTAACATGGTATCAGACCTATGGTTTCATACCATCACATGGTATCAGACCTATGGTTTCATACCATCACATGGTATCAGACCTATGGTTTCATACAATCACATGGTATCAGACCTATGGTTTCATACAATCACATGGTATCAGACCTATGGTTTCATACAATCACATGGTATCAGACCTATGGTTTCATACCATCACATGGTATCAGACCTATGGTTTCATACCATCACATGGTATCAGACCTATGGTTTCATACCATCACATGGTATCAGACCTATGGTTTCAGGACTGTAACATGGTATCAGACCTATGGTATCAGGACTGTAACATGGTATCAGACCTATGGTTTCAGGACTGTAACATGGTATCAGACCTATGGTTTCAGGACTGTAACATGGTATCAGACCTATGGTTTCAGGACTGTAACATGGTATCAGACCTATGGTTTCAGGACTGTAACATGGTATCAGACCTATGGTTTCAGGACTGTAACATGGTATCAGACCTATGGTTTCAGGACTGTAACATGGTATCAGACCTATGGTTTCAGGACTGTAACATGGTATCAGACCTATGGTTTCAGGACTGTAACATGGTATCAGACCTATGGTTTCAGGACTGTAACATGGTATCAGACCTATGGTTTCATACCATCACATGGTATCAGACCTATGGTTTCATACAATCACATGGTATCAGACCTATGGTTTCATACAATCACATGGTATCAGACCTATGGTTTCATACCATCACATGGTATCAGACCTATGGTTTCATACAATCACATGGTATCAGACCTATGGTTTCATACCATCACATGGTATCAGACCTATGGTTTACATCACATGGTATCAGACCTATGGTTTCATACCATCACATGGTATCAGACCTATGGTTTCATACCATCACATGGTATCAGACCTATGGTTTCATACCATCACATGGTATCAGACCTATGGTTTCATACCATCACATGGTATCAGACCTATGGTTTCATACCATCACATGGTATCAGACCTATGGTTTCATACCATCACATGGTATCAGACCTATGGTTTCATACCATCACATGGTATCAGACCTATGGTTTCATACAATCACATGGTATCAGACCTATGGTTTCATACCATCACATGGTATCAGACCTATGGTTTCATACCATCACATGGTATCAGACCTATGGTTTCATACAATCACATGGTATCAGACCTATGGTTTCATACCATCACATGGTATCAGACCTATGGTTTCAGGACTGTAACATGGTATCAGACCTATGGTTTCAGGACTGTAACATGGTATCAGACCTATGGTTTCAGGACTGTAACATGGTATCAGACCTATGGTTTCAGGACTGTAACATGGTATCAGACCTATGGTTTCAGGACTGTAACATGGTATCAGACCTATGGTTTCATACCATCACATGGTATCAGACCTATGGTTTCATACAATCACATGGTATCAGACCTATGGTTTCATACAATCACATGGTATCAGACCTATGGTTTCATACAATCACATGGTATCAGACCTATGGTTTCATACAATCACATGGTATCAGACCTATGGTTTCATACCATCACATGGTATCAGACCTATGGTTTCAGGACTGTAACATGGTATCAGACCTATGGTTTCAGGACTGTAACATGGTATCAGACCTATGGTTTCAGGACTGTAACATGGTATCAGACCTATGGTTTCAGGACTGTAACATGGTACCAGACCTATGGTTTCAGGACTGTAACATGGTATCAGACCTATGGTTTCATACCATCACATGGTATCAGACCTATGGTTTCATACCATCACATGGTATCAGACCTATGGTTTCAGGACTGTAACATGGTATCAGACCTATGGTTTCAGGACTGTAACATGGTATCAGACCTATGGTTTCATACCATCACATGGTATCAGACCTATGGTTTCATACCATCACATGGTATCAGACCTATGGTTTCAGGACTGTAACATGGTATCAGACCTATGGTTTCATACCATCACATGGTATCAGACCTATGGTTTCATACCATCACATGGTATCAGACCTATGGTTTCATACAATCACATGGTATCAGACCTATGGTTTCATACAATCACATGGTATCAGACCTATGGTTTCATACAATCACATGGTATCAGACCTATGGTTTCATACCATCACATGGTATCAGACCTATGGTTTCATACCATCACATGGTATCAGACCTATGGTTTCATACCATCACATGGTATCAGACCTATGGTTTCAGGACTGTAACATGGTATCAGACCTATGGTTTCAGGACTGTAACATGGTATCAGACCTATGGTTTCAGGACTGTAACATGGTATCAGACCTATGGTTTCAGGACTGTAACATGGTATCAGACCTATGGTTTCAGGACTGTAACATGGTATCAGACCTATGGTTTCAGGACTGTAACATGGTATCAGACCTATGGTTTCAGGACTGTAACATGGTATCAGACCTATGGTTTCATACCATCACATGGTATCAGACCTATGGTTTCATACAATCACATGGTATCAGACCTATGGTTTCATACAATCACATGGTATCAGACCTATGGTTTCATACAATCACATGGTATCAGACCTATGGTTTCATACAATCACATGGTATCAGACCTATGGTTTCATACCATCACATGGTATCAGACCTATGGTTTCAGGACTGTAACATGGTATCAGACCTATGGTTTCAGGACTGTAACATGGTATCAGACCTATGGTTTCAGGACTGTAACATGGTATCAGACCTATGGTTTCAGGACTGTAACATGGTATCAGACCTATGGTTTCAGGACTGTAACATGGTATCAGACCTATGGTTTCATACCATCACATGGTATCAGACCTATGGTTTCATACCATCACATGGTATCAGACCTATGGTTTCAGGACTGTAACATGGTATCAGACCTATGGTTTCAGGACTGTAACATGGTATCAGACCTATGGTTTCATACCATCACATGGTATCAGACCTATGGTTTCATACCATCACATGGTATCAGACCTATGGTTTCAGGACTGTAACATGGTATCAGACCTATGGTTTCATACCATCACATGGTATCAGACCTATGGTTTCATACCATCACATGGTATCAGACCTATGGTTTCATACAATCACATGGTATCAGACCTATGGTTTCATACAATCACATGGTATCAGACCTATGGTTTCATACAATCACATGGTATCAGACCTATGGTTTCATACAATCACATGGTATCAGACCTATGGTTTCATACAATCACATGGTATCAGACCTATGGTTTCATACCATCACATGGTATCAGACCTATGGTTTCAGGACTGTAACATGGTATCAGACCTATGGTTTCAGGACTGTAACATGGTATCAGACCTATGGTTTCAGGACTGTAACATGGTATCAGACCTATGGTTTCATACCATCACATGGTATCAGACCTATGGTTTCATACCATCACATGGTATCAGACCTATGGTTTCAGGACTGTAACATGGTATCAGACCTATGGTTTCAGGACTGTAACATGGTATCAGACCTATGGTTTCATACCATCACATGGTATCAGACCTATGGTTTCATACCATCACATGGTATCAGACCTATGGTTTCAGGACTGTAACATGGTATCAGACCTATGGTTTCATACCATCACATGGTATCAGACCTATGGTTTCATACCATCACATGGTATCAGACCTATGGTTTCATACAATCACATGGTATCAGACCTATGGTTTCATACAATCACATGGTATCAGACCTATGGTTTCATACCATCACATGGTATCAGACCTATGGTTTCATACTGTATCACATGGTATCAGACCTATGGTTTCATACCATCACATGGTATCAGACCTATGGTTTCATACCATCACATGGTATCAGACCTATGGTTTCAGGACTGTAACATGGTATCAGACCTATGGTTTCAGGACTGTAACATGGTATCAGACCTATGGTTTCAGGACTGTAACATGGTATCAGACCTATGGTTTCAGGACTGTAACATGGTATCAGACCTATGGTTTCAGGACTGTAACATGGTATCAGACCTATGGTTTCAGGACTGTAACATGGTATCAGACCTATGGTTTCAGGACTGTAACATGGTATCAGACCTATGGTTTCATACCATCACATGGTATCAGACCTATGGTTTCATACAATCACATGGTATCAGACCTATGGTTTCATACAATCACATGGTATCAGACCTATGGTTTCATACAATCACATGGTATCAGACCTATGGTTTCATACAATCACATGGTATCAGACCTATGGTTTCATACCATCACATGGTATCAGACCTATGGTTTCAGGACTGTAACATGGTATCAGACCTATGGTTTCAGGACTGTAACATGGTATCAGACCTATGGTTTCAGGACTGTAACATGGTATCAGACCTATGGTTTCAGGACTGTAACATGGTATCAGACCTATGGTTTCAGGACTGTAACATGGTATCAGACCTATGGTTTCATACCATCACATGGTATCAGACCTATGGTTTCATACCATCACATGGTATCAGACCTATGGTTTCAGGACTGTAACATGGTATCAGACCTATGGTTTCAGGACTGTAACATGGTATCAGACCTATGGTTTCATACCATCACATGGTATCAGACCTATGGTTTCATACCATCACATGGTATCAGACCTATGGTTTCAGGACTGTAACATGGTATCAGACCTATGGTTTCATACCATCACATGGTATCAGACCTATGGTTTCATACCATCACATGGTATCAGACCTATGGTTTCATACAATCACATGGTATCAGACCTATGGTTTCATACAATCACATGGTATCAGACCTATGGTTTCATACAATCACATGGTATCAGACCTATGGTTTCATACCATCACATGGTATCAGACCTATGGTTTCATACCATCACATGGTATCAGACCTATGGTTTCATACCATCACATGGTATCAGACCTATGGTTTCAGGACTGTAACATGGTATCAGACCTATGGTTTCAGGACTGTAACATGGTATCAGACCTATGGTTTCAGGACTGTAACATGGTATCAGACCTATGGTTTCAGGACTGTAACATGGTATCAGACCTATGGTTTCAGGACTGTAACATGGTATCAGACCTATGGTTTCAGGACTGTAACATGGTATCAGACCTATGGTTTCAGGACTGTAACATGGTATCAGACCTATGGTTTCATACCATCACATGGTATCAGACCTATGGTTTCATACAATCACATGGTATCAGACCTATGGTTTCATACAATCACATGGTATCAGACCTATGGTTTCATACAATCACATGGTATCAGACCTATGGTTTCATACAATCACATGGTATCAGACCTATGGTTTCATACCATCACATGGTATCAGACCTATGGTTTCAGGACTGTAACATGGTATCAGACCTATGGTTTCAGGACTGTAACATGGTATCAGACCTATGGTTTCAGGACTGTAACATGGTATCAGACCTATGGTTTCAGGACTGTAACATGGTATCAGACCTATGGTTTCAGGACTGTAACATGGTATCAGACCTATGGTTTCATACCATCACATGGTATCAGACCTATGGTTTCATACCATCACATGGTATCAGACCTATGGTTTCAGGACTGTAACATGGTATCAGACCTATGGTTTCAGGACTGTAACATGGTATCAGACCTATGGTTTCATACCATCACATGGTATCAGACCTATGGTTTCATACCATCACATGGTATCAGACCTATGGTTTCAGGACTGTAACATGGTATCAGACCTATGGTTTCATACCATCACATGGTATCAGACCTATGGTTTCATACCATCACATGGTATCAGACCTATGGTTTCATACAATCACATGGTATCAGACCTATGGTTTCATACAATCACATGGTATCAGACCTATGGTTTCATACAATCACATGGTATCAGACCTATGGTTTCATACCATCACATGGTATCAGACCTATGGTTTCATACCATCAC
Source organism: Oncorhynchus keta (assembly GCF_023373465.1). Taxonomy (NCBI): domain Eukaryota; kingdom Metazoa; phylum Chordata; class Actinopteri; order Salmoniformes; family Salmonidae; genus Oncorhynchus; species Oncorhynchus keta. Next base: position 79,749 of record NW_026287297.1, on the reverse strand, counting down.
ATGGTATCAGACCTATGGTTTCATACCATCACATGGTATCAGACCTATGGTTTCAGGACTGTAACATGGTATCAGACCTATGGTTTCAGGACTGTAACATGGTATCAGACCTATGGTTTCAGGACTGTAACATGGTATCAGACCTATGGTTTCAGGACTGTAACATGGTATCAGACCTATGGTTTCAGGACTGTAACATGGTATCAGACCTATGGTTTCAGGACTGTAACATGGTATCAGACCTATGGTTTCAGGACTGTAACATGGTATCAGACCTATGGTTTCATACCATCACATGGTATCAGACCTATGGTTTCATACAATCACATGGTATCAGACCTATGGTTTCATACAATCACATGGTATCAGACCTATGGTTTCATACAATCACATGGTATCAGACCTATGGTTTCATACAATCACATGGTATCAGACCTATGGTTTCATACCATCACATGGTATCAGACCTATGGTTTCAGGACTGTAACATGGTATCAGACCTATGGTTTCAGGACTGTAACATGGTATCAGACCTATGGTTTCAGGACTGTAACATGGTATCAGACCTATGGTTTCAGGACTGTAACATGGTATCAGACCTATGGTTTCAGGACTGTAACATGGTATCAGACCTATGGTTTCATACCATCACATGGTATCAGACCTATGGTTTCATACCATCACATGGTATCAGACCTATGGTTTCAGGACTGTAACATGGTATCAGACCTATGGTTTCAGGACTGTAACATGGTATCAGACCTATGGTTTCATACCATCACATGGTATCAGACCTATGGTTTCATACCATCACATGGTATCAGACCTATGGTTTCAGGACTGTAACATGGTATCAGACCTATGGTTTCATACCATCACATGGTATCAGACCTATGGTTTCATACCATCACATGGTATCAGACCTATGGTTTCATACAATCACATGGTATCAGACCTATGGTTTCATACAATCACATGGTATCAGACCTATGGTTTCATACAATCACATGGTATCAGACCTATGGTTTCATACCATCACATGGTATCAGACCTATGGTTTCATACCATCACATGGTATCAGACCTATGGTTTCATACCATCACATGGTATCAGACCTATGGTTTCAGGACTGTAACATGGTATCAGACCTATGGTTTCAGGACTGTAACATGGTATCAGACCTATGGTTTCAGGACTGTAACATGGTATCAGACCTATGGTTTCAGGACTGTAACATGGTATCAGACCTATGGTTTCAGGACTGTAACATGGTATCAGACCTATGGTTTCAGGACTGTAACATGGTATCAGACCTATGGTTTCAGGACTGTAACATGGTATCAGACCTATGGTTTCAGGACTGTAACATGGTATCAGACCTATGGTTTCATACCATCACATGGTATCAGACCTATGGTTTCATACAATCACATGGTATCAGACCTATGGTTTCATACAATCACATGGTATCAGACCTATGGTTTCATACAATCACATGGTATCAGACCTATGGTTTCATACAATCACATGGTATCAGACCTATGGTTTCATACCATCACATGGTATCAGACCTATGGTTTCAGGACTGTAACATGGTATCAGACCTATGGTTTCAGGACTGTAACATGGTATCAGACCTATGGTTTCAGGACTGTAACATGGTATCAGACCTATGGTTTCAGGACTGTAACATGGTACCAGACCTATGGTTTCAGGACTGTAACATGGTATCAGACCTATGGTTTCATACCATCACATGGTATCAGACCTATGGTTTCATACCATCACATGGTATCAGACCTATGGTTTCAGGACTGTAACATGGTATCAGACCTATGGTTTCAGGACTGTAACATGGTATCAGACCTATGGTTTCATACCATCACATGGTATCAGACCTATGGTTTCATACCATCACATGGTATCAGACCTATGGTTTCAGGACTGTAACATGGTATCAGACATGGTTTCATACCATCACATGGTATCAGACCTATGGTTTCATACCATCACATGGTATCAGACCTATGGTTTCATACAATCACATGGTATCAGACCTATGGTTTCATACAATCACATGGTATCAGACCTATGGTTTCATACCATCACATGGTATCAGACCTATGGTTTCATACCATCACATGGTATCAGACCTATGGTTTCATACCATCACATGGTATCAGACCTATGGTTTCATACCATCACATGGTATCAGACCTATGGTTTCAGGACTGTAACATGGTATCAGACCTATGGTATCAGGACTGTAACATGGTATCAGACCTATGGTTTCAGGACTGTAACATGGTATCAGACCTATGGTTTCAGGACTGTAACATGGTATCAGACCTATGGTTTCAGGACTGTAACATGGTATCAGACCTATGGTTTCAGGACTGTAACATGGTATCAGACCTATGGTTTCAGGACTGTAACATGGTATCAGACCTATGGTTTCAGGACTGTAACATGGTATCAGACCTATGGTTTCAGGACTGTAACATGGTATCAGACCTATGGTTTCAGGACTGTAACATGGTATCAGACCTATGGTTTCAGGACTGTAACATGGTATCAGACCTATGGTTTCATACCATCACATGGTATCAGACCTATGGTTTCATACAATCACATGGTATCAGACCTATGGTTTCATACAATCACATGGTATCAGACCTATGGTTTCATACCATCACATGGTATCAGACCTATGGTTTCATACAATCACATGGTATCAGACCTATGGTTTCATACCATCACATGGTATCAGACCTATGGTTTCATACCATCACATGGTATCAGACCTATGGTTTCATACCATCACATGGTATCAGACCTATGGTTTCATACCATCACATGGTATCAGACCTATGGTTTCATACCATCACATGGTATCAGACCTATGGTTTCATACCATCACATGGTATCAGACCTATGGTTTCATACCATCACATGGTATCAGACCTATGGTTTCATACCATCACATGGTATCAGACCTATGGTTTCATACCATCACATGGTATCAGACCTATGGTTTCATACAATCACATGGTATCAGACCTATGGTTTCATACCATCACATGGTATCAGACCTATGGTTTCATACCATCACATGGTATCAGACCTATGGTTTCATACAATCACATGGTATCAGACCTATGGTTTCATACCATCACATGGTATCAGACCTATGGTTTCAGGACTGTAACATGGTATCAGACCTATGGTTTCAGGACTGTAACATGGTATCAGACCTATGGTTTCAGGACTGTAACATGGTATCAGACCTATGGTTTCAGGACTGTAACATGGTATCAGACCTATGGTTTCAGGACTGTAACATGGTATCAGACCTATGGTTTCAGGACTGTAACATGGTATCAGACCTATGGTTTCATACCATCACATGGTATCAGACCTATGGTTTCATACAATCACATGGTATCAGACCTATGGTTTCATACAATCACATGGTATCAGACCTATGGTTTCATACCATCACATGGTATCAGACCTATGGTTTCATACAATCACATGGTATCAGACCTATGGTTTCATACCATCACATGGTATCAGACCTATGGTTTCATACCATCACATGGTATCAGACCTATGGTTTCATACCATCACATGGTATCAGACCTATGGTTTCATACCATCACATGGTATCAGACCTATGGTTTCATACAATCACATGGTATCAGACCTATGGTTTCATACCATCACATGGTATCAGACCTATGGTTTCATACCATCACATGGTATCAGACCTATGGTTTCATACAATCACATGGTATCAGACCTATGGTTTCATACCATCACATGGTATCAGACCTATGGTTTCAGGACTGTAACATGGTATCAGACCTATGGTTTCAGGACTGTAACATGGTATCAGACCTATGGTTTCAGGACTGTAACATGGTATCAGACCTATGGTTTCAGGACTGTAACATGGTATCAGACCTATGGTTTCAGGACTGTAACATGGTATCAGACCTATGGTTTCATACCATCACATGGTATCAGACCTATGGTTTCATACAATCACATGGTATCAGACCTATGGTTTCATACAATCACATGGTATCAGACCTATGGTTTCATACCATCACATGGTATCAGACCTATGGTTTCAGGACTGTAACATGGTATCAGACCTATGGTTTCAGGACTGTAACATGGTATCAGACCTATGGTTTCAGGACTGTAACATGGTATCAGACCTATGGTTTCAGGACTGTAACATGGTATCAGACCTATGGTTTCAGGACTGTAACATGGTATCAGACCTATGGTTTCAGGACTGTAACATGGTATCAGACCTATGGTTTCAGGACTGTAACATGGTATCAGACCTATGGTTTCATACCATCACATGGTATCAGACCTATGGTTTCATACAATCACATGGTATCAGACCTATGGTTTCATACAATCACATGGTATCAGACCTATGGTTTCATACCATCACATGGTATCAGACCTATGGTTTCAGGACTGTAACATGGTATCAGACCTATGGTTTCAGGACTGTAACATGGTATCAGACCTATGGTTTCAGGACTGTAACATGGTATCAGACCTATGGTTTCAGGACTGTAACATGGTATCAGACCTATGGTTTCATACCATCACATGGTATCAGACCTATGGTTTCATACCATCACATGGTATCAGACCTATGGTTTCAGGACTGTAACATGGTATCAGACCTATGGTTTCAGGACTGTAACATGGTATCAGACCTATGGTTTCATACCATCACATGGTATCAGACCTATGGTTTCAGGACTGTAACATGGTATCAGACCTATGGTTTCATACCATCACATGGTATCAGACCTATGGTTTCATACCATCACATGGTATCAGACCTATGGTTTCATACAATCACATGGTATCAGACCTATGGTTTCATACAATCACATGGTATCAGACCTATGGTTTCATACAATCACATGGTATCAGACCTATGGTTTCATACCATCACATGGTATCAGACCTATGGTTTCATACCATCACATGGTATCAGACCTATGGTTTCATACCATCACATGGTATCAGACCTATGGTTTCAGGACTGTAACATGGTATCAGACCTATGGTTTCATACCATCACATGGTATCAGACCTATGGTTTCATACCATCACATGGTATCAGACCTATGGTTTCATACAATCACATGGTATCAGACCTATGGTTTCATACAATCACATGGTATCAGACCTATGGTTTCATACAATCACATGGTATCAGACCTATGGTTTCATACCATCACATGGTATCAGACCTATGGTTTCATACCATCACATGGTATCAGACCTATGGTTTCATACAATCACATGGTATCAGACCTATGGTTTCATACCATCACATGGTATCAGACCTATGGTTTCATACCATCACATGGTATCAGACCTATGGTTTCATACAATCACATGGTATCAGACCTATGGTTTCATACCATCACATGGTATCAGACCTATGGTTTCATACCATCACATGGTATCAGACCTATGGTTTCATACCATCACATGGTATCAGACCTATGGTTTCATACCATCACATGGTATCAGACCTATGGTTTCATACAATCACATGGTATCAGACCTATGGTTTCATACCATCACATGGTATCAGACCTATGGTTTCAGGACTGTAACGTGGTATCAGACCTATGGTTTCAGGACTGTAACATGGTATCAGACCTATGGTTTCAGGACTGTAACATGGTATCAGACCTATGGTTTCAGAACTGTAACATGGTATCAGACCTATGGTTTCAGGACTGTAACATGGTATCAGACCTATGGTTTCATACCATCACATGGTATCAGACCTATGGTTTCATACAATCACATGGTGTCAGACCTATGGTTTCATACAATCACATGGTATCAGACCTATGGTTTCATACCATCACATGGTATCAGACCTATGGTTTCAGGACTGTAACATGGTATCAGACCTATGGTTTCAGGACTGTAACATGGTATCAGACCTATGGTTTCAGGACTGTAACATGGTATCAGACCTATGGTTTCAGGACTGTAACATGGTATCAGACCTATGGTTTCAGGACTGTAACATGGTATCAGACCTATGGTTTCAGGACTGTAACATGGTATCAGACCTATGGTTTCAGGACTGTAACATGGTATCAGACCTATGGTTTCATACCATCACATGGTATCAGACCTATGGTTTCATACAATCACATGGTATCAGACCTATGGTTTCATACAATCACATGGTATCAGACCTATGGTTTCATACCATCACATGGTATCAGACCTATGGTTTCAGGACTGTAACATGGTATCAGACCTATGGTTTCAGGACTGTAACATGGTATCAGACCTATGGTTTCAGGACTGTAACATGGTATCAGACCTATGGTTTCAGGACTGTAACATGGTACCAGACCTATGGTTTCAGGACTGTAACATGGTATCAGACCTATGGTTTCATACCATCACATGGTATCAGACCTATGGTTTCATACCATCACATGGTATCAGACCTATGGTTTCAGGACTGTAACATGGTATCAGACCTATGGTTTCAGGACTGTAACATGGTATCAGACCTATGGTTTCATACCATCACATGGTATCAGACCTATGGTTTCATACCATCACATGGTATCAGACCTATGGTTTCAGGACTGTAACATGGTATCAGACCTATGGTTTCATACCATCACATGGTATCAGACCTATGGTTTCATACCATCACATGGTATCAGACCTATGGTTTCATACAATCACATGGTATCAGACCTATGGTTTCATACAATCACATGGTATCAGACCTATGGTTTCATACAATCACATGGTATCAGACCTATGGTTTCATACCATCACATGGTATCAGACCTATGGTTTCATACCATCACATGGTATCAGACCTATGGTTTCATACCATCACATGGTATCAGACCTATGGTTTCAGGACTGTAACATGGTATCAGACCTATGGTATCAGGACTGTAACATGGTATCAGACCTATGGTTTCAGGACTGTAACATGGTATCAGACCTATGGTTTCAGGACTGTAACATGGTATCAGACCTATGGTTTCAGGACTGTAACATGGTATCAGACCTATGGTTTCAGGACTGTAACATGGTATCAGACCTATGGTTTCAGGACTGTAACATGGTATCAGACCTATGGTTTCAGGACTGTAACATGGTATCAGACCTATGGTTTCAGGACTGTAACATGGTATCAGACCTATGGTTTCAGGACTGTAACATGGTATCAGACCTATGGTTTCAGGACTGTAACATGGTATCAGACCTATGGTTTCATACTATCACATGGTATCAGACCTATGGTTTCATACAATCACATGGTATCAGACCTATGGTTTCATACAATCACATGGTATCAGACCTATGGTTTCATACCATCACATGGTATCAGACCTATGGTTTCATACCATCACATGGTATCAGACCTATGGTTTCATACCATCACATGGTATCAGACCTATGGTTTCATACCATCACATGGTATCAGACCTATGGTTTCATACCATCACATGGTATCAGACCTATGGTTTCATACAATCACATGGTATCAGACCTATGGTTTCATACCATCACATGGTATCAGACCTATGGTTTCATACCATCACATGGTATCAGACCTATGGTTTCATACAATCACATGGTATCAGACCTATGGTTTCATACCATCACATGGTATCAGACCTATGGTTTCAGGACTGTAACATGGTATCAGACCTATGGTTTCAGGACTGTAACATGGTATCAGACCTATGGTTTCAGGACTGTAACATGGTATCAGACCTATGGTTTCAGGACTGTAACATGGTATCAGACCTATGGTTTCAGGACTGTAACATGGTATCAGACCTATGGTTTCAGGACTGTAACATGGTATCAGACCTATGGTTTCATACCATCACATGGTATCAGACCTATGGTTTCATACAATCACATGGTATCAGACCTATGGTTTCATACAATCACATGGTATCAGACCTATGGTTTCATACCATCACATGGTATCAGACCTATGGTTTCAGGACTGTAACATGGTATCAGACCTATGGTTTCAGGACTGTAACATGGTATCAGACCTATGGTTTCAGGACTGTAACATGGTATCAGACCTATGGTATCAGGACTGTAACATGGTATCAGACCTATGGTTTCAGGACTGTAACATGGTATCAGACCTATGGTTTCAGGACTGTAACATGGTATCAGACCTATGGTTTCAGGACTGTAACATGGTATCAGACCTATGGTTTCATACCATCACATGGTATCAGACCTATGGTTTCATACAATCACATGGTATCAGACCTATGGTTTCATACAATCACATGGTATCAGACCTATGGTTTCATACCATCACATGGTATCAGACCTATGGTTTCAGGACCAACATGGTATCAGACCTATGGTTTCAGGACTGTAACATGGTATCAGACCTATGGTTTCAGGACTGTAACATGGTATCAGACCTATGGTTTCAGGACTGTAACATGGTATCAGACCTATGGTTTCAGGACTGTAACATGGTATCAGACCTATGGTTTCATACCATCACATGGTATCAGACCTATGGTTTCATACCATCACATGGTATCAGAATGGTTTCAGGACTGTAACATGGTATCAGACCTATGGTTTCAGGACTGTAACATGGTATCAGACCATCATGGTTTCATACCATCACATGGTATCAGACCTATGGTTTCATACAGACATGGTTTCAGGACTGTAACATGGTATCAGGACTGTAACATGGTATCAGACCTATGGTTTCAGGACTGTCACATGGTATCAGACCTATGGTTTCATACTCACATGGTATCAGACCTATGGTTTCATACAATCACATGGTATCAGACCTATGGTTTCATACCATCACATGGTATCAGACCTATGGTTTCATACCATCACATGGTATCAGACCTATGGTTTCATACCATCACATGGTTCAGACCTCATACCATCACATGGTATCAGACCTATGGTTTCATACCATCACATGGTATCAGACCTATGGTTTCATACCATCACATGGTATCAGACCTATGGTTTCATACCATCACATGGTATCAGACCTATGGTTTCATACCATCACATGGTATCAGACCTATGGTTTCATACCATCACATGGTATCAGACCTATGGTTTCATACCATCACATGGTATCAGACCTATGGTTTCATACAATCACATGGTATCAGACCTATGGTTTCATACCATCACATGGTATCAGACCTATGGTTTCATACAATCACATGGTATCAGACCTATGGTTTCATACCATCACATGGTATCAGACCTATGGTTTCATACTGTCACATGGTATCAGACCTATGGTTTCATACCATCAGGACTGGTTTCAACTGGTATCAGACCTATGGTTTCAGGACTGTAACATGGTATCAGACCTATGGTTTCAGGACTGTAACATGGTATCAGACCTATGGTTTCAGGACTGTAACATGGTATCAGACCTATGGTTTCAGGACTGTAACATGGTATCAGACCTATGGTTTCAGGACTGTAACATGGTATCAGACCTATGGTTTCATACCATCACATGGTATCAGACCTATGGTTTCATACAATCACATGGTATCAGACCTATGGTTTCATACAATCACATGGTATCAGACCTATGGTTTCATACCATCACATGGTATCAGACCTATGGTTTCAGGACTGTAACATGGTATCAGACCTATGGTTTCAGGACTGTAACATGGTATCAGACCTATGGTTTCAGGACTGTAACATGGTATCAGACCTATGGTTTCAGGACTGTAACATGGTATCAGACCTATGGTTTCAGGACTGTAACATGGTATCAGACCTATGGTTTCAGGACTGTAACATGGTATCAGACCTATGGTTTCAGGACTGTAACATGGTATCAGACCTATGGTTTCATACCATCACATGGTATCAGACCTATGGTTTCATACAATCACATGGTATCAGACCTATGGTTTCATACAATCACATGGTATCAGACCTATGGTTTCATACCATCACATGGTATCAGACCTATGGTTTCAGGAATGTAACATGGTATCAGACCTATGGTTTCAGGACTGTAACATGGTATCAGACCTATGGTTTCAGGACTGTAACATGGTATCAGACCTATGGTTTCAGGACTGTAACATGGTATCAGACCTATGGTTTCAGGACTGTAACATGGTATCAGACCTATGGTTTCATACCATCACATGGTATCAGACCTATGGTTTCATACCATCACATGGTATCAGACCTATGGTTTCAGGACTGTAACATGGTATCAGACCTATGGTTTCAGGACTGTAACATGGTATCAGACCTATGGTTTCATACCATCACATGGTATCAGACCTATGGTTTCATACCATCACATGGTATCAGACCTATGGTTTCAGGACTGTAACATGGTATCAGACCTATGGTTTCATACCATCACATGGTATCAGACCTATGGTTTCATACCATCACATGGTATCAGACCTATGGTTTCATACAATCACATGGTATCAGACCTATGGTTTCATACAATCACATGGTATCAGACCTATGGTTTCATACAATCACATGGTATCAGACCTATGGTTTCATACCATCACATGGTATCAGACCTATGGTTTCATACCATCACATGGTATCAGACCTATGGTTTCATACCATCACATGGTATCAGACCTATGGTTTCAGGACTGTAACATGGTATCAGACCTATGGTTTCATACCATCACATGGTATCAGACCTATGGTTTCATACCATCACATGGTATCAGACCTATGGTTTCATACAATCACATGGTATCAGACCTATGGTTTCATACAATCACATGGTATCAGACCTATGGTTTCATACAATCACATGGTATCAGACCTATGGTTTCATACCATCACATGGTATCAGACCTATGGTTTCATACCATCACATGGTATCAGACCTATGGTTTCATACAATCACATGGTATCAGACCTATGGTTTCATACCATCACATGGTATCAGACCTATGGTTTCATACCATCACATGGTATCAGACCTATGGTTTCATACAATCACATGGTATCAGACCTATGGTTTCATACCATCACATGGTATCAGACCTATGGTTTCAGGACTGTAACATGGTATCAGACCTATGGTTTCATACCATCACATGGTATCAGACCTATGGTTTCATACCATCACATGGTATCAGACCTATGGTTTCATACCATCACATGGTATCAGACCTATGGTTTCAGGACTGTAACATGGTATCAGACCTATGGTTTCAGGACTGTAACATGGTATCAGACCTATGGTTTCAGGACTGTAACATGGTATCAGACCTATGGTTTCATACCATCACATGGTATCAGACCTATGGTTTCATACAATCACATGGTATCAGACCTATGGTTTCATACCATCACATGGTATCAGACCTATGGTTTCAGGACTGTAACATGGTATCAGACCTATGGTTTCAGGACTGTAACATGGTATCAGACCTATGGTTTCAGGACTGTAACATGGTATCAGACCTATGGTTTCAGGACTGTAACATGGTATCAGACCTATGGTTTCAGGACTGTAACATGGTATCAGACCTATGGTTTCATACAATCACATGGTATCAGACCTATGGTTTCATACCATCACATGGTATCAGACCTATGGTTTCAGGACTGTAACATGGTATCAGACCTATGGTTTCAGGACTGTAACATGGTATCAGACCTATGGTTTCAGGACTGTAACATGGTATCAGACCTATGGTTTCAGGACTGTAACATGGTATCAGACCTATGGTTTCAGGACTGTAACATGGTATCAGACCTATGGTTTCAGGACTGTAACATGGTATCAGACCTATGGTTTCAGGACTGTAACATGGTATCAGACCTATGGTTTCAGGACTGTAACATGGTATCAGACCTATGGTTTCAGGACTGTAACATGGTATCAGACCTATGGTTTCAGGACTGTAACATGGTATCAGACCTATGGTTTCAGGACTGTAACATGGTATCAGACCTATGGTTTCATACCATCACATGGTATCAGACCTATGGTTTCATACCATCACATGGTATCAGACCTATGGTTTCAGGACTGTAACATGGTATCAGACCTATGGTTTCAGGACTGTAACATGGTATCAGACCTATGGTTTCATACCATCACATGGTATCAGACCTATGGTTTCATACTCACATGGTATCAGACCTATGGTTTCAGGACTGTAACATGGTATCAGACCTATGGTTTCATACCATCACATGGTATCAGACCTATGGTTTCATACCATCACATGGTATCAGACCTATGGTTTCATACCATCACATGGTATCAGACCTATGGTTTCATACAATCAGACATGGTTTCATCAGATCAGACCTATGGTTTCATACCATCACATGGTATCAGACCTATGGTTTCATACCATCACATGGTATCAGACCTATGGTTTCATACCATCACATGGTATCAGACCTATGGTTTCATACCATCACATGGTATCAGACCTATGGTTTCAGGACTGTAACATGGTATCAGACCTATGGTTTCATACAGGTATCAGACCTATGGTTTCATACCATCACATGGTATCAGACCTATGGTTTCATACAATCACATGGTATCAGACCTATGGTTTCATACAATCACATGGTATCAGACCTATGGTTTCATACAATCACATGGTATCAGACCTATGGTTTCATACCATCACATGGTATCAGACCTATGGTTTCATACAATCACATGGTATCAGACCTATGGTTTCATACAATCACATGGTATCAGACCTATGGTGTCATACCATCACATGGTATCAGACCTATGGTTTCATACCATCACATGGTATCAGACCTATGGTTTCATACAATCACATGGTATCAGACCTATGGTTTCATACCATGGTATCAGACCTATGGTTTCAGGACTGTAACATGGTATCAGACCTATGGTTTCATACCATCACATGGTATCAGACCTATGGTTTCATACCATCACATGGTATCAGACCTATGGTTTCATACAATCACATGGTATCAGACCTATGGTTTCATACCATCACATGGTATCAGACCTATGGTTTCAGGACTGTAACGTGGTATCAGACCTATGGTTTCAGGACTGTAACATGGTATCAGACCTATGGTTTCAGGACTGTAACATGGTATCAGACCTATGGTTTCAGGACTGTAACATGGTATCAGACCTATGGTTTCAGGACTGTAACATGGTATCAGACCTATGGTTTCATACCATCACATGGTATCAGACCTATGGTTTCATACAATCACATGGTATCAGACCTATGGTTTCATACCATCACATGGTATCAGACCTATGGTTTCAGGACTGTAACATGGTATCAGACCTATGGTTTCAGGACTGTAACATGGTATCAGACCTATGGTTTCAGGACTGTAACATGGTATCAGACCTATGGTTTCAGGACTGTAACATGGTATCAGACCTATGGTTTCATACCATCACATGGTATCAGACCTATGGTTTCATACAATCACATGGTATCAGACCTATGGTTTCATACCATCACATGGTATCAGACCTATGGTTTCAGGACTGTAACATGGTATCAGACCTATGGTTTCAGGACTGTAACATGGTATCAGACCTATGGTTTCAGGACTGTAACATGGTATCAGACCTATGGTTTCAGGACTGTAACATGGTATCAGACCTATGGTTTCAGGACTGTAACATGGTATCAGACCTATGGTTTCAGGACTGTAACATGGTATCAGACCTATGGTTTCAGGACTGTAACATGGTATCAGACCTATGGTTTCATACCATCACATGGTATCAGACCTATGGTTTCATACAATCAAATGGTATCAGACCTATGGTTTCATACAATCACATGGTATCAGACCTATGGTTTCATACCATCACATGGTATCAGACCTATGGTTTCAGGACTGTAACATGGTATCAGACCTATGGTTTCAGGACTGTAACATGGTATCAGACCTATGGTTTCAGGACTGTAACATGGTATCAGACCTATGGTTTCAGGACTGTAACATGGTACCAGACCTATGGTTTCAGGACTGTAACATGGTATCAGACCTATGGTTTCATACCATCACATGGTATCAGACCTATGGTTTCATACCATCACATGGTATCAGACCTATGGTTTCAGGACTGTAACATGGTATCAGACCTATGGTTTCAGGACTGTAACATGGTATCAGACCTATGGTTTCATACCATCACATGGTATCAGACCTATGGTTTCATACCATCACATGGTATCAGACCTATGGTTTCAGGACTGTAACATGGTATCAGACCTATGGTTTCATACCATCACATGGTATCAGACCTATGGTTTCATACCATCACATGGTATCAGACCTATGGTTTCATACAATCACATGGTATCAGACCTATGGTTTCATACAATCACATGGTATCAGACCTATGGTTTCATACAATCACATGGTATCAGACCTATGGTTTCATACCATCACATGGTATCAGACCTATGGTTTCATACCATCACATGGTATCAGACCTATGGTTTCATACCATCACATGGTATCAGACCTATGGTTTCAGGACTGTAACATGGTATCAGACCTATGGTATCAGGACTGTAACATGGTATCAGACCTATGGTTTCAGGACTGTAACATGGTATCAGACCTATGGTTTCAGGACTGTAACATGGTATCAGACCTATGGTTTCAGGACTGTAACATGGTATCAGACCTATGGTTTCAGGACTGTAACATGGTATCAGACCTATGGTTTCAGGACTGTAACATGGTATCAGACCTATGGTTTCAGGACTGTAACATGGTATCAGACCTATGGTTTCAGGACTGTAACATGGTATCAGACCTATGGTTTCAGGACTGTAACATGGTATCAGACCTATGGTTTCAGGACTGTAACATGGTATCAGACCTATGGTTTCATACCATCACATGGTATCAGACCTATGGTTTCATACAATCACATGGTATCAGACCTATGGTTTCATACAATCACATGGTATCAGACCTATGGTTTCATACCATCACATGGTATCAGACCTATGGTTTCATACCATCACATGGTATCAGACCTATGGTTTCATACCATCACATGGTATCAGACCTATGGTTTCAGGACTGTAACATGGTATCAGACCTATGGTATCAGGACTGTAACATGGTATCAGACCTATGGTTTCAGGACTGTAACATGGTATCAGACCTATGGTTTCAGGACTGTAACATGGTATCAGACCTATGGTTTCAGGACTGTAACATGGTATCAGACCTATGGTTTCAGGACTGTAACATGGTATCAGACCTATGGTTTCAGGACTGTAACATGGTATCAGACCTATGGTTTCAGGACTGTAACATGGTATCAGACCTATGGTTTCAGGACTGTAACATGGTATCAGACCTATGGTTTCAGGACTGTAACATGGTATCAGACCTATGGTTTCAGGACTGTAACATGGTATCAGACCTATGGTTTCAGGACTGTAACATGGTATCAGACCTATGGTTTCAGGACTGTAACATGGTATCAGACCTATGGTTTCAGGACTGTAACATGGTACATGGTATCAGACCTATGGTTTCAGGACTGTAACATGGTATCAGACCTATGGTTTCAGGACTGTAACATTCTAATAATTTATTACAACACATTTATGTACATCAGATATTCATTCATGACTGTTATCGGTCTAAATCCCATTGTAACACTTCCGTTGGGATTTTTATTACAAGCTTCATATCAATACGGTCTCATCCAACACTGGCTCCTCATAGCTGAAATAAACAGAATCCTCTGCCGGACCTTGAAGCTCGAACTCGTCATCACACAGACCAGCGCTGGAAATCGGTCCATACCTCATCACCATCTGTTGCCCTACCGACCTCTCCAGAGTCTTGATAAGCAAAACTGTCACACAAGGTACCAAACAAACCCCACACAGAACCAAAACACTCATACAGGTGAAGGATGCCCACAACACAGTGATAATGACATTTTTCCATTTCCCAAACACACTGTCAAACCACTTTGTTAGAGAATTATCGACCCCAGAGTTCTCAGCCAATTCGTAAGCTAGGGTTGTTAATAAAGTAGTGTAGACTTCAGTAGGCTACATAGACCTGTTTTACCCATTAATAAAGTAGTGTAGACTTCAGTAGGCTACATAGACCTGTTTTACCCATTAATAAAGTAGTGTAGACTACAGTAGGCTACATGGACCTGTTTTACCCATTAATAAAGTAGTGTAGACTACAGTAGGCTACATAGACCTGTTTTACCCATTATTAAAGTAGTGTAGACTACAGTAGGCTACATAGACCTGTTTTACCCATTAATAAAGTAGTGTAGACTACAGTAGGCTACATAGACCTGTTTTACCCATTAATAAAGTAGTGTAGACTACAGTTGGCTACATAGACCTGTTTTACCCATTAATAAAGTAGTGTAGACTACAGTAGGCTACATAGACCTGTTTTACCCATTAATAAAGTAGTGTAGACTACAGTAGGCTACATGGACCTGTTTTACCCATTAATAAAGTAGTGTAGACTACAGTAGGCTACATAGACCTGTTTTACCCATTATTAAAGTAGTGTAGACTACAGTAGGCTACATAGACCTGTTTTACCCATTAATAAAGTAGTGTAGACTACAGTAGGCTACATAGACCTGTTTTACCCATTAATAAAGTAGTGTAGACTACAGTTGGCTACATAGACCTGTTTTACCCATTAATAAAGTAGTGTAGACTACAGTAGGCTACATAGACCTGTTTTACCCATTAATAAAGTAGTGTAGACTACAGTAGGCTACATGGACCTGTTTTACCCATTAATAAAGTAGTGTAGACTACAGTAGGCTACATAGACCTGTTTTACCCATTATTAAAGTAGTGTAGACTACAGTAGGCTACATAGACCTGTTTTACCCATTAATAAAGTAGTGTAGACTACAGTAGGCTACATAGACCTGTTTTACCCATTAATAAATTAGTGTAGACTACAGTAGGCTACATAGACCTGTTTTACCCATTAATAAATTAGTGTAGACTACAGTAGGCTACATAGACCTGTTTTACCCATTAATAAATTAGTGTAGACTACAGTAGGCTACAAAAATCTGTTTTACCCATTAATAAAGTAGTGTAGACTACAGTAGGCTACAAAAATCTGTTTTACCCATTAATAAAGTAGTGTAGACTACAGTAGGCTACATAGACCTGTTTTAGCCATTAATAAAGTAGTGTAGACTACAGTAGGCTACATAGACCTGTTTTACCCATTAATAAAGTAGTGCAGACTACAGTAGGCTACATAGACCTGTTTTTACCCACCAATCAACGCACAGAGAAATAAACAAATAATTATAATTTAATAGAGATATTGGTGAGTTTATAAACTAAATCTGATCAAAATGATCTTTGTCAATGAAATGAATGAATGTATTGTGTGCTAATCAAATATAATAAACATGTCGTTAAATTTGTAGTGTAGACCTTTTCACTGTGCTAATATTATATGTCCATTTGTAGTGTAGACCTCTTCACTGTGCTAATATTATATGTTAATTATGTCCATTTGTAGTGTAGACCTCTTCACTGTGCTAATATTATATGTTAATTATGTCCATTTGTAGTGTAGACCTCTTCACTGTGCTAATATTATATGTTAATTATGTCCATTTGTAGTGTAGACCTTTTCACTGTGCTAATATTATATGTTAATTATGTCCATTTGTAGTGTAGACCTCTTCACTGTGCTAATATTATATGTTAATTATGTTCCATTTGTAGTGTAGACCTCTTCACTGTGCTAATATTATATGTTAATTATGTTCCATTTGTAGTGTAGACCTCTTCACTGTGCTAATATTATATGTTAATTATGTTCCATTTGTAGTGTAGACCTCTTCACTGTGCTAATATTATATGTTAATTATGTTCCATTTGTAGTGTAGACCTCTTCACTGTGCTAATATTATATGTTCATTATGTTCTGACCCACCGACTTTAACTCAGAAAACAATTGTCCCGAAGCCAAACCTAGTTGACGAACCCTGTTTTCTAGTATTCCATGGCCTTTACTGGCCAACTGCTGTTATGGTTATGATATACTATGGTGTTGTGTCACTAGACTTTGACCAGATATTATTGCATCCAAAGATCAACTGAACCTAGAACATAGATACAGAGACACTTGTCATCAGGAAGGTTCTCTCTCAGCACAACGGAAAATATCTCAATGACTTGACATGTTCTGGTTGTGAATTCAGGCTACAAGGTAAGACTCTTCCCAGGGATTATTGTAAAGTGTGTAGAGACATTAAATGTCTGGTGTTATTTTAGTATAGTGAATGACAGTAAAACACTCAGATGTAACAGTCCTTTTCACCTGGGACAGCTACGTGACAGTTCAATCATACTAAATGGCGCTAACTGGGTGTAGTCAAGTCACATTATAACATGTTGTTCATATAGCTAACTGGGTGTAGTCAAGTCACATTATAACATATTGTTCATATAGCTAACTGGGTGGAGTCAAGTCACATTATAACATATTGTTCATATAGCTAACTGGGTGGAGTCAAGTCACATTATAACATATTGTTCATATAGCTAACTGGGTGTAGTCAAGTCACATTATAACATATTGTTCATATAGCTAACTGGGTGGAGTCAAGTCACATTCAATAACATATTGTTCATATAGCTAACTGGGTGTAGTCAAGTCACATTATAACATATTGTTCATATAGCTAACTGGGTGGAGTCAAGTCACATTATAACATATTGTTCATATAGCTAACTGGGTGTAGTCAAGTCACATTATAACATATTGTTCATATAGCTAACTGGGTGTAGTCAAGTCACATTATAACATATTGTTCATATAGCTAACTGGGTGTAGTCAAGTCACATTATAACATATTGTTCATATAGCTAACTGGGTGGAGTCAAGTCACATTATAACATATTGTTCATATAGCTAACTGGGTGTAGTCAAGTCACATTATAACATATTGTTCATATAGCTAACTGGGTGGAGTCAAGTCACATTATAACATATTGTTCATATAGCTAACTGGGTGTAGTCAAGTCACATTATAACATATTGTTCATATAGCTAACTGGGTGTAGTCAAGTCACATTATAACATATTGTTCATATAGCTAACTGGGTGGAGTCAAGTCACATTCAATAACATGTTGTTCATATATTTCTATATTCTGGTTATTTTACAATTTGTCATTTTTTTATGTATTAATTGTAAGTCGTCTTTCAGAATATCAGAACATTTGTTGTTTTCTAAATTCCTGTTGAACAAAGCAACACACTAGAATGAGAGAAATTATTGGTCCTTCTGTAGCTCAGTTGGTAGAGCATGGCGCTTGTAATGCCAGGGTAGTGGGTTCGATTCCCGGGACCACCCATACGTAGAATGTATGCACACATGACTGTAAGTCGCTTTGGATAAAAGCTTCTGCTAAATGGCATATATTATTATTATATTATATTATTATTATTATATTATTAAAAGAGAAAGTGAGACATTATTATTAATATTATTATATATTATATTGTTATTATTATTATTATTATTATTATTATTATATTATTATTATTATGGACAAAAGGTGAAAAATATAAATCACGACTACATATTCATGTGATTGACTGTTTGGATGTGTCTGTTAGTAAATGTTTTGTTTTCTAAGAGATAATGAATAAAAGAGAACATATGACCTTCAAGAAACACTGTGTTAACCACAACCAACATGTTGGATCTCTGTTTAGTTGTCACTGTGTTAATAACCACAACCAACATGTTGGATCTCTGTTTAGTTGTCACTGTGTTAACCACAACCAACATGTTGGATCTCTGTTTAGTTGTCACTGTGTTAATAACCACAACCAACATGTTGGATCTCTGTTTAGTTGTCACTGTGTTAACCACAACCAACATGCTGGATCTCTGTTTAGTTGTCACTGTGTTAACCACAACCAACATGTTGGATCTCTGTTTAGTTGTCACTGTGTTAACCACAACCAACATGTTGGATCTCTGTTTAGTTGTCACTGTGTTAATAACCACAACCAACATGCTGGATCTCTGTTTAGTTGTCACTGTGTTAACCACAACCAACATGTTGGATCTCTGTTTAGTTGTCACTGTGTTAACCACAACCAACATGTTGGATCTCTGTTTAGTTGTCACTGTGTTAACCACAACCAACATGTTGGATCTCTGTTTAGTTGTCACTGTGTTAACCACAACCAACATGTTGGATCTCTGTTTAGTTGTCACTGTGTTAACCACAACCAACATGCTGGATCTCTGTTTAGTTGTCACTGTGTTAACCACAACCAACATGTTGGATCTCTGTTTAGTTGTTACTGTGTTAACCACAACCAACATGTTGGATCTCTGTTTAGTTGTCACTGTGTTAATAACCACAACCAACATGTTGGATCTCTGTTTAGTTGTCACTGTGTTAATAACCACAACCAACATGTTGGATCTCTGTTTAGTTGTTACTGTGTTAACCACAACCAACATGCTGGATCTCTGTTTAGTTGTCACTGTGTTAACCACAACCAACATGTTGGATCTCTGTTTAGTTGTCACTGTGTTAACCACAACCAACATGTTGGATCTCTGTTTAGTTGTCACTGTGTTAACCACAACCAACATGCTGGATCTCTGTTTAGTTGTCACTGTGTTAACCACAACCAACATGTTGGATCTCTGTTTAGTTGTCACTGTGTTAACCACAACCAACATGTTGGATCTCTGTTTAGTTGTCACTGTGTTAATAACCACAACCAACATGTTGGATCTCTGTTTAGTTGTCACTGTGTTAATAACCACAACCAACATGTTGGATCTCTGTTTAGTTGTCACTGTGTTAACCACAACCAACATGTTGGATCTCTGTTTAGTTGTCACTGTGTTAACCACAACCAACATGTTGGATCTCTGTTTAGTTGTCACTGTGTTAACCACAACCAACATGTTGGATCTCTGTTTAGTTGTCACTGTGTTAACCACAACCAACATGATGGATCTCTGTTTAGTTGTCACTGTGTTAACCACAACCAACATGTTGGATCTCTGTTTAGTTGTCACTGTGTTAATAACCACAACCAACATGTTGTATCTCTGTTTAGTTGTCACTGTGTTAACCACAACCAACATGTTGGATCTCTGTTTAGTTGTCACTGTGTTAACCACAACCAACATGTTGTATCTCTGTTTAGTTGTCACTGTGTTAACCACAACCAACATGTTGGATCTCTGTTTAGTTGTCACTGTGTTATCCACAACCAACATGTTGGATCTCTGTTTAGTTGTCACTGTGTTAACCACAACCAACATGCTGGATCTCTGTTTAGTTGTCACTGTGTTAACCACAACCAACATGTTGGATCTCTGTTTAGTTGTCACTGTGTTAACCACAACCAACATGCTGGATCTCTGTTTAGTTGTCACTGTGTTAACCACAACCAACATGTTGGATCTCTGTTTAGTTGTCACTGTGTTAACCAAGTTCAACCAACATGTTGTATCTCTGTTTAGTTGTCACTGTGTTAACCACAACCAACATGTTGGATCTCTGTTTAGTTGTCACTGTGTTAACCACAACCAACATGTTGGATCTCTGTTTAGTTGTCACTGTGTTAATAACCACAACCAACATGTTGGATCTCTGTTTAGTTGTCACTGTGTTAACCACAACCAACATGTTGGATCTCTGTTTAGTTGTCACTGTGTTAACCACAACCAACATGTTGGATCTCTGTTTAGTTGTCACTGTGTTAATAACCACAACCAACATGTTGGATCTCTGTTTAGTTGTTACTGTGTTAACCACAACCAACATGTTGGATCTCTGTTTAGTTGTCACTGTGTTAACCACAACCAACATGCTGGATCTCTGTTTAGTTGTCACTGTGTTAACCACAACCAACATGTTGGATCTCTGTTTAGTTGTCACTGTGTTAACCACAACCAACATGCTGGATCTCTGTTTAGTTGTCACTGTGTTAACCACAACCAACATGTTGGATCTCTGTTTAGTTGTCACTGTGTTAACCACAACCAACATGTTGGATCTCTGTTTAGTTGTCACTGTGTTAATAACCACAACCAACATGTTGGATCTCTGTTTAGTTGTCACTGTGTTAACCACAACCAACATGTTGGATCTCTGTTTAGTTGTCACTGTGTTAACCACAACCAACATGTTGTATCTCTGTTTAGTTGTCACTGTGTTAACCACAACCAACATGCTGGATCTCTGTTTAGTTGTCACTGTGTTAACCACAACCAACATGTTGTATCTCTGTTTAGTTGTCACTGTGTTAACCACAACCAACATGCTGGATCTCTGTTTAGTTGTCACTGTGTTAACCACAACCAACATGTTGTATCTCTGTTTAGTTGTCACTGTGTTAACCACAACCAACATGTTGGATCTCTGTTTAGTTGTCACTGTGTTAACCACAACCAACATGTTGGATCTCTGTTTAGTTGTCACTGTGTTAACCACAACCAACATGCTGGATCTCTGTTTAGTTGTCACTGTGTTAACCACAACCAACATGTTGTATCTCTGTTTAGTTGTCACTGTGTTAACCACAACCAACATGTTGGATCTCTGTTTAGTTGTCACTGTGTTAACCACAACCAACATGTTGGATCTCTGTTTAGTTGTCACTGTGTTAATAACCACAACCAACATGTTGGATCTCTGTTTAGTTGTCACTGTGTTAACCACAACCAACATGTTGGATCTCTGTTTAGTTGTCACTGTGTTAACCACAACCAACATGTTGGATCTCTGTTTAGTTGTCACTGTGTTAACCACAACCAACATGTTGTATCTCTGTTTAGTTGTCACTGTGTTAACCACAACCAACATGTTGGATCTCTGTTTAGTTGTCACTGTGTTAACCACAACCAACATGTTGGATCTCTGTTTAGTTGTCACTGTGTTAACCACAACCAACATGTTGGATCTCTGTTTAGTTGTCACTGTGTTAATAACCACAACCAACATGTTGGATCTCTGTTTAGTTGTCACTGTGTTAATAACCACAACCAACATGCTGGATCTCTGTTTAGTTGTCACTGTGTTAATAACCACAACCAACATGTTGGATCTCTGTTTAGTTGTCACTGTGTTAACCACAACCAACATGCTGGATCTCTGTTTAGTTGTCACTGTGTTAACCACAACCAACATGCTGGATCTCTGTTTAGTTGTCACTGTGTTAACCACAACCAACATGTTGGATCTCTGTTTAGTTGACACTGTGTTATCCACAACCAACATGTCGGATCTCTGTTTAGTTGTCACTGTGTTAATAACCACAACCAACATGTTGGATCTCTGTTTAGTTGTCACTGTGTTAACCACAACCAACATGTTGGATCTCTGTTTAGTTGTCACTGTGTTAACCACAAACAATAATAATAATAAATAATAACAACATGTTGGATCTCTGTTTAGGGGTCAGTGCTCTAAAATGAGTCTCTCTGGGGAGAGAAAGGAACTAAGGAGTTTAGTTGTCACTGTGTTAATAACCACAACCAACATGTCTCTGAGGAGAGGAGGAGGGGGCCTGCCTCTAAAAGGAGTCTCTCTGGAGAACATGACACCAAAGCTAAGAGGTGAGATGACAATGTTGTTTTAGAATTGATTAAGAGTTTGTTTCTAAAACGGTACATCCACCATTTTTTCACATGTATTATTCTCCCCCAGAAATGATTGCTGATGGCCTTCATGTGTCTGTAACATATTGTTTTTCTAGGATTTTACAGTTTTTTCTGATTGCTTGCTTATCTTATATCTTATCTTATTTCTGCAAAACTCTGCACACTAACCACAACCTAACCTAACCACAACCTAACCTAACCTATCCACAACCTAACCACAACCTAACCTAACCAACCTAACCACAACCAACCACAACCTAACCTAACCACAACCTAACCACAACCTAACCTAACCTATCCACACCTAACCTAACCACAACCTAACCAACCTAACCACAACCTAACCTAACCTAACCATCACAACCTAACCTAACCACAACCTAACCACAACCTAACCTAACCACAACCTAACCTAACCAACCAAACCTAACCTAACCACAACCTAACCTATCCACAACCTAACCTAACCACAACCTAACCACAACCTAACCACAACCTAACCTAACCACAACCTAACCACAACCTAACCACAACCTAACCTAACCACAACCTAACCACAACCTAACCACAACCTAACCTAACCACAACCTAACCACAACCTAACCACAACACATGACATCAAAGTAACAAAACATTATACATCTCTTGCAAAAGAAAAACAATTCTTGCAAAACTCTTTAAACACTTAAAACATGTTTTGTTGTTGCTGCAACACAAACCATCCTTTGAATAAGAACACAAAGCACCAACTACACACTGACAGTATAAATGAAAACCACTTGAGACTTTTGCTTTTCCGGTGTGCAGGGCATAATAATCACACATAACACACAGGTATCTGGATGTGTAAAGGCTGTGTATTCTGAACATAACACACAGGTATCTGGATGTGTAAAGGCTGTGTATTCTGAACATAACACACAGGTATCTGGATGTGTAAAGGCTGTGTATTCTGAACATAACACACAGGTATCTGGATGTGTAAAGGCTGTGTATTCTGAACATAACACACAGGTATCTGGATGTGTAAAGGGCTGTATTCTGAACATATTATCTGGATGTGTACTGTGTATTCTGACATGACACACAGGTATCTGGATGTGTAAAGGCTGTGTATTCTGAACATAACACACAGGTATCTGGATGTGTAAAGGCTGTGTATTCTGAACATAACACACAGGTATC
The DNA here is from genome assembly GCF_023373465.1 of Oncorhynchus keta. Classification (NCBI taxonomy): domain Eukaryota; kingdom Metazoa; phylum Chordata; class Actinopteri; order Salmoniformes; family Salmonidae; genus Oncorhynchus; species Oncorhynchus keta. The sequence goes on along the minus strand of NW_026287297.1, from coordinate 54,795 downwards.
TGGATGTGTAAAGTATGGCTGTGTATTCTGAACATAACACACAGGTATCTGGATGTGTAAAGGCTGTGTATTCTGAACATAACACACAGGTATCTGGATGTGTAAAGTATGGCTGTGTATTCTGAACATAACACACAGGTATCTGGATGTGTAAAGGCTGTGTATTCTGAACATAACACACAGGTATCTGGATGTGTAAAGGCTGTGTATTCTGAACATAACACACAGGTATCTGGATGTGTATAGTATGGCTGTGTATTCTGAACATAACACACAGGTATCTGGATGTGTAAAGTATGGCTGTGTATTCTGAACATAACACTCAGGTATCTGGATGTGTAAAGGCTGTGTATTCTGAACATGACACACAGGTATCTGGATGTGTAAAGGCTGTGTATTCTGAACATAACACACAGGTATCTGGATGTGTAAAGTATGGCTGTGTATTCTGAACATAACACACAGGTATCCGGATGTGTAAAGTATGGCTGTGTATTCTGAACATAACACTCAGGTATCTGGATGTGTAAAGGCTGTGTATTCTGAACATAACACACAGGTATCTGGATGTGTAAAGGCTGTGTATTCTGAACATAACACACAGGTATCTGGATGTGTAAAGGCTGTGTATTCTGAACATAACACACAGGTATCTGGATGTGTAAAGGCTGTGTATTCTGAACATAACACACAGGTATCTGGATGTGTAAAGTATGGCTGTGTATTCTGAACATAACACACAGGTATCTGGATGTGTAAAGTATGGCTGTGTATTCTGAACATAACACACAGGTATCTGGATGTGTAAAGGCTGTGTATTCTGAACATAACACACAGGTATCTGGATGTGTAAAGGCTGTGTATTCTGAACATAACACACAGGTATCTGGATGTGTAAAGTATGGCTGTGTATTCTGAACATAACACACAGGTATCCTGATGTGTAAAGTATGGCTGTGTATTCTGAACATAACACACAGGTATCTGGATGTGTAAAGTATGGCTGTGTATTCTGAACATAACACACAGGTATCTGGATGTGTAAAGTATGGCTGTGTATTCTGAACATAACACACAGGTATCTGGATGTGTAAAGGCTGTGTATTCTGAACATAACACACAGGTATCTGGATGTGTAAAGTATGGCTGTGTATTCTGAACATAACACACAGGTATCTGGATGTGTAAAGGCTGTGTATTCTGAACATAACACACTATCAATACAAATAAGGGGAAAATACTTCTTATTTTCTCTAAATGTTCCAACAAACAACAAAAGCTCAGTAGAAGAAAAAACAAGTAATTGTTTTGGGCGACTTTTCTCCTTCTTTGTGGGTCTGGAATAAGACTTCATCCACATCAATTCAAATTCAATCAAATGTATTTATGAAGCCCTTCATACATCAGCTGATGTCTCAAAGTGCTGTACAGAAACCCAGCCTAAAACCCCTAACAGCAAGCAATGCAGGTGTAGAAGCACGGTGGCTAAGACAAACCCCCTACAAAGGCCAAAACCTAGGAAGAAACCTAGAGAGGAACCAGGCTATGTAGGGTGGCCAGTCCTCTTCTGGCTGTGCCGGGTGGAGATTATAACAGAACATGGCCAAGATGTTCAAATGTTCATAGATGACAAGCAGGGTCAAATAATAATAATCACAGTGGTTGTAGAGGGTTCAACAGGTCAGCACCTCAGGAGTAAATGTCAGTTGGCTTTTCAAAGCTGATGATTCAGAGTACATCTACTGTCTCTAGCGAGTTGAAAACAGCAGGTCTGGGACAGGTAGCAGGTCTGGGACAGGTAGCATGTCCGGTGAACAGGTCAGGGTTCCGTAGCCACAGGCAGAACATTTGAAACTGAAGCAGCAGCTTGACCAGCTGGACTGGGGACAGCAAGGAGTCATCAGGCCAGGTAGTCCTGAGGCATGGTCCTAGGGCTCAGGTCCTCAGAGAGAGAGAAAGAGAGAGAAAAATAGAGATATACTTAAATTCACACAGGACACCAGATAAGACAGGATAAATACTCCAGATATAACAGACTGACCCCGCCCTCCCCCCACACAAACTATAATATATATATATAGAACCTTTTATAGGAGGTTAGGAAGTGTCTGAGTATACAGTATATATAGAATATATATAGAACCCTTTATAGGAGGTTAGGAAGTGTCTGAGTATACAGTATATATAGAATATATATAGAACCCTTTATAGGAGGTTAGGAAGTGTCTGAGTATACAGTATATATAGAATATATATAGAACCCTTTATAGGAGGTTAGGAAGTGTCTGAGTATACAGTATATATAGAACATATATAGAAGCCTTTATAGGAGGTGCTAAACCTTAAACATTTTTCTGGTCATGGTTAACCATATTTGTTTTCAGAAAAAGGTATACCACCTAACTAAAACGTATCTCCCTGTCCTCTTTTTCAAGATGTGGCCGATTTAAACAGCCAGAAGACATTTTTTAAATTAAGAAACAACACTTTTTTTGATGACTTATTTCTAAATGGCTGCTGGGTAATTTGTTATGCATCTAAATGTTCGTTCGTCGGCATCGGATTGAGTGAAAGCTGCGCAGTTTCACTGAGTTAGGAAACAAATGGACAGGTATAGCTCATTGATTTGTAGATCTGACGCAGTTGCTACCTCAGATTATGAGCCTAGCAGGTGTCGTGAATGAGTTATGTAGTACCCACAGAAGGCCACAGGGAGGAGCAAGAGACCTATAAACACATAATGTTTTTTTGCCTTAAAATCCCCAAACCTAACAATCAATCAAATGTATTTATAAAGCTCTTTTTTTTACATCAGCATATAACCCTATGTATTACCTATTTTAGCCTAAATCCTAATTATTTTAGAAACTGTTTTAGTAATAATATTATGTTAGTAAATACCATTATAGTACTAAAAAGCATTTAGATTATTTTGTTAATCAAGACCTGTCTCAGCATTTTGCTGTTTTTGTTTTGTTATTTTATTATATTTATAATTGCAAGGCAGAACACTTGATCAACAAGCCACATCTGTTTGATTTTTCAAATGTGGTTTGAACTGGGTGACCAAGTAACTTCTATGTGAAAGTCCAGCAATTGGCGTGTGATAGGTGGGGCAGGTTAGAGATCTAAGGAATTAACCAGAAAAATACACTTTATTTCTCAGCAGCCCCACCAACGTCTGTAGGTGAATTAATAATTTTTAATTGTAACATTTCCAATAGATGGGAGCATATGACCAAGAAGCATCAGTTATAGACTACAAGCAGCAATATGATGGACCATGAAGCATCAGTTATAGTCAACAAGCAGCAATATGATGGACCATGAAGCATCAGTTATAGGCTACAAGCAGCAATATGATGGACATAAAATAGCAGGCAACCACAGACTATCGTCTGTGGACCTATCAAATAGGTCCACAGACGATGCAATCTCAACCACACTGCACACTGCCCTAACCCACCTGGACAAGAGGAATACCTATGTGAGAATGCTGTTCATCGACTACAGCTCGGCATTCAACACCATAGTACCCTCCAAGCTCGTCATCAAGCTCGAGACCATGGGTCTCGACCCCGCCCTGTGCAACTGGGTACTGGACTTCCTGACGGGCCGCCCCCAGGTGGTGAGGGTAGGCAACAACATCTCCTCCCCGCTGATCCTCAACACGGAGGCCCCACAAGGGTGCGTTCTGAGCCCTCTCCTGTACTCCCTGTTCACCCACGACTGCGTGGCCATGCACGCCTCCAACTCAATCATCAAGTTTGCGGACGACACAACAGTGGTAGGCTTGATTACCAACTACGACGAGACGGCCTACAGGGAGGAGGTGAGGGCCCTCGGAGTGTGGTGTCAGGAAAATAACCTCACACTCAACGTCAACAAAACTAAGGAGATGATTGTGGACTTCAGGAAACAGCAGAGGGATCACCCCCCTATCCACATCGATTGAACAGTAGTGGAGAGGGTAGCTAGTTTTAAGTTCCTCGGCATACACATCACAGACAAACTGAATTGGTCCACTCACACTGACAGCGTCGTGAAGAAGGCGCAGCAGCGCCTATTCAACCTCAGGAGGCTGAAGAAATTCGGCTTGTCACCAAAAGCACTCACAAACTTCTACAGATGCACAATCGAGAGCATCCTGGCGGGCTGTATCACCGCCTGGTACGGCAACTGCTCCGCCCTCAACCGTAAGGCTCTCCAGAGGGTAGTGAGGACTGCACAACGCATCACCGGGGGCAAACTACCTGCCCTCCAGGACACCTACACCACCCGTTGTTACAGGAAGGCCATAAAGATCATCAAGGACATCAACCACCCGAACCACTGCCTGTTCACCCCGCTATCATCCAGAAGGCGATGTCAGTACAGGTGCATCAAAGCTGGGACCGAGAGACTGAAAAACAGCTTCTATCTCAAGGCCATTAGACTGTTAAACAGCCACCACTAACATTGAGTGGCTGCTGCCAACACACTGTCATTGACACTGACCCAACTCCAGCCATTTTAATAATGGGAATTGATGGGAAATGATGTAAATATATCACTAGCCACTTTAAACAATGCTACCTTATATAATGTTACTTACCCTACATTATTCATCTCATATGCATATGTATATACTGTACTCTACATCATCGACTGCATCCTTATGTAACACATGTATCACTAGCCACTTTAACTATGCCACTTTGTTTACTTTGTCTACACACTCATCTCATATGTATATACTGTACTCGATATCATCTACTGTATGCTGCTCTGTACCATCACTCATTCATATATCCTTATGTACATGTTCCTTATCCCCTTACACTGTGTATAAGACAGTAGTTTTGGAATTGTTAGTTAGATTACTTGTTGGTTATCACTGCATTGTCGGAACTAGAAGCACAAGCATTTCGCTACACTCGCATTTAACATCTGCTAACCATGTGTATGTGACAAATAACATTTGATTTGATTTGATTTCTAAAATGGTCTCATTACTTTAGTTAGCTCTATATCTCATATTAAGGCTGTGTTACTTTTGGGTGAGAAAAAAAGTAACTATAGCAGATATTGAATCCCAGGTAAATAATCACTAGTCAGAACCTCAACCTTCGTATAAATGCATTATAAAAATCATCTTAATATCTGATATTGCGAGTAAACAACCTCAGAATAGAAAAGACAGAGTACGTCTTCCAGCCCGTCAATAAATGACATCATGCAACTCTAGCAGTTAGCAAATAGCACATTTTCCACCGGGATTCAAACCAGCCACCTTTAGGGCACAGGTCCAACTCCTTAACCACTGGGTGAAAACCTGAGTTAATCTTGGGGAATAAGCCTGAGTTCATCTTGGGGAATAAGCCTGAGTTAATCTTGGGGAATAAGCCTGAGTTAATCTTGGGGAATAAGCCTGAGTTAATCTTGGGGAATAAGCCTGAGTTAATCTTGGGGAATAAGCCTGAGTTAATCTTGGGGAATAAGCCTGAGTTAATCTTGGGGAATAAGCCTGAGTTAATCTTGGGGAATAAGCCTGAGTTAATCTTGGGGAATAAGCCTGAGTTCATCTTGGGGAATAAGCCTGAGTTCATCTTGGGGAATAAGCCTGAGTTCATCTGCCAAAATGAAGACAAAATGCTATGCAGTAATACATGGTATCACTTGTTATAGATAATTATTACACATAAATCATTGCCAAAAGCACAAGACATATATTATTAATGTATAGATCATATCAAATATCAAAACATTATTTTATTTTATTTAAACTACTTTAAACTTTATTTTATTTAAACTACTCCAAAGCAATTACAAGTGCCACAGGAACCACTGACTCACTGCATTATTCTATAGTATTATCAAGACACCTGCTGTTAACTCTTAACTACTTAGGATACCTGCTGTTAACTCTTAACTACTTAGGACAGCTCAAGAGGTGTCCTAAATATCTGCCGACTAGGTGGGACTAGAGACTTCATAAATAGCTTTAATTTATACCCATAAGTGTAAAATGTCTTTATTCTCAGCACTTATACGACCAATTTTCTCCTCTGAAGAATTGGCGATATGGACCCAGATCTCAACATATTGTTGTAAAAAAACATAGAATGTTTGTTTTACATAATGATAAAAAATGAATATTAGTAATGTAACCCACTGTAAAGACTGGGTTTAGTTGATTGTGCTGCACTGCGCGCATCCGCATCCTAGAACCGTCCGCGTCCCCGTACAGAACCGTCCGCGTCCCCGTACAGAACCGTCCGCGTCCCCGTACAGAACCGTCCGCGTCCCCGTACAGAACTGTCCGAGTCCCCGTACAGAACTGTCCGCGTCCCCGTTCGGTGTGGCGCCAAGCCGGTTATGCGCAGAGTGGACTGAGGTGATCTTGGGGAATAACGAAGGAGTTTGTTACAGTGTTGAAACACTGAATTTTACTGTTCAATTTGCTTTTTTCTTTACGGTCAGGGACAGTATGAGTGTAGCCAGATTGTTTTCACTCTCTATCCTTGTTTCAATTTGTGGTTCACCGGATTCATCATCATCAAGACGAGGGACAGACGAACGACCTGCTAGCTACTCTACCAGCAGCATCCTAGTTATCCTAGCCAGTCGGTACAGCTCGGTAAGCTAGCTAGCTACTCTACCAGCAGCATGCTAGTTACCATAGCTACCACTACATCATCACCGGCTGTCTACATTTAAAAAATAAAAATGTTTGTCTCTGTTGTGTTGAAGACCAATCAAGCAGGAGAGACCAGCCTCCCCTGTTCCCAGCTGTGTGTCCATGAAGAGTGACCGGTCTATGGAACCTCCTATAGTGTTTAGAGAGGGAGACTTTTCTACTGAACAAAGGTAAGAAGAACTCATGGGTCCTGGTCAGTGAGTTAAACAACACTGTCTCTAGTCATTTCTCCTCCCATTTTCCCATTTATTGTTTCTTGTTTTCATAATCCATAGGCTCATCCTTTTTTCATTTTCATAGTCCTAAAACAATATTAAACAAACACAACATTCCCTCCCTGTGTGTGTGTGTGTGTGTGTGTGTGTGTGTGTGTGTGTGTGTGTGTGTGTGTGTGTGTGTGTGTGTGTGTGTGTGTGTGTGTGTGTGTGTGTGTGTGTGTGTGTGTGTGTGTGTGTGTGTGTGTGTGGATGAGGAGATGTAATCTCTAGTCACTTTTACCCCTACCTACATGTACAGCTACCTGGTACCCTGCACATTGACTCAGTACTGGTTCTCCTTATAGTCTCATTATTACCTCAACTACCTGGTACCCTGCACATTGACTCAGTACTGGTACTCATTATAGTCTCATTATTACCTCAACTACCTGGTACCCTGCACATTGACTCAGTACTGGTACTCCTTATAGTCTCATTATTACCTCAACTACCTGGTACCCTGCACATTGACTCAGTACTGGTTCTCCTTATAGTCTCATTATTACCTCAACTACCTGGTACCCTGTCCGCGTCCCCGTACAGAACTGTCCGCGTCCCCGTACAGAACTGTCCCCGTACAGAACTGTCCGAGTCCCCGTACAGAACTGTCCGCGTCCCCGTACAGAACTGTCCGCGTCCCCGTACAGAACTGTCCGCGTCCCCGCACAGAACTGTCCGCGTCCCCGTACAGAACTGTCCGTCTCATTATTACCTCCCCGTACAGAACTGTCCGCGTCCCCGTACAGAACTGTCCGCGTCCCCGTACAGAACTGTCCCGCGTCCCCGTGTCAGAACTGTCCTCTGTCCCCCCCGTACAGAACTTCATCCCCATACAGAACTGTCCGCGTCCCAAAACAATATTAAACAAACACAACATTCCCTCCCAGAACTGTGTGTTGTCCCCATAGTGTTAAAACAATGTTAAAACAAACAAACACAACATTCCCTCCCTGTGTGTGTGTGTGTGTGTGTGTGTGTGTGTGTGTGTGTGTGTGTGTGTGTGTGTGTGTGTGTGTGTGTGTGTGTGTGTGTGTGTGTACTCCCTGGATGAGGAGATGTAATCTCATGTTTTGTCCACAGAAACCAACAGGAGAGGTCAGAGATTCTCAGTGGTCAGTCTTCCCAGAGTCATCAAACAGACCTGGCCTCCATATTCAGTGTATGTGGTCCTGTTATGTACATTTGTTTTTGTTTACCTCAAGTTGATCTGTCAATCATTCATTAATGTGTTAATGAGAAAGCATTTATTCTCTTGCTTAACTTATTTACTTTATTTATTTCAGTTGCTTGAAGAGAAAATTATGACATTTGTGAAGAACGAGCTGAAGATGTTCAAGAGGATTCTTAGTCCAGAACTCCCAGAAGACTTTGAGAGTCAGAAGCAGGATAAGGAAGTGGTGGATGCTGAAGATGAGAAGCAGGAGAGCAGTGCCAGAGAGGGGGCTCTGAAGATCACACTGCACATCCTGAGGAAAATGAACCAGAAGGAGCTTGCTGACACACTGGAGAAATGTAAGAGCTGTCTGCCTCATGTTGTATGCTGTTTTAGAACATTTAAAAGCTGTAGCTAAAGTACAGTTAAAGTAGCTGTGAGCGTACCAAGTAATTAGGCGTCACTCTAAAGCGGGAAGGTGGAATAAACGAGTCAGGAGTAGGTTTTTCTGATTGAACACAGTTCTCTATTGAGGGTATTTTGTCAACAAAAACATTAACATAATCAATGAAAAATCTTCCAAGGAAAAAACACACATCTTCTTCTCCAGATGAAACAAGAACACAATAGGATAATCTTTAAACTACAACAAACATAAATCACGGGTTTGTCTTCGTGGTTCTTTCAGCACAGCTTCTCTCTCTCGGTGGCCATCTTCCAGAGATAGTTTCCCCCTCTCTGCTGGTTCCATTCTCTCTTTTATAGGGGAAGGAGAGTATCTCATTAGTACCGTCAGCTGTGCTTAATTGACTCTGGTTACCTTGTCTCCCATGCTTTGTTGGGCTACTATCCATGAGCCCAGCCTGCCCTCTGGTGGTCCTTCCACATAGCTGTGTAACCCAATGATATTGTAGCAGCCTTAACACAACACCTAGTGACCTCATCAAGTAGCAGCAGGGATGTGTTGTGGTGATTAATTTACAGAGAGAGAGACAACATTAATAATACCAATAATAATATAATCAGTCACACCAGTCTGTAATGCATTATGAAAACATTTACACATTTATACAGTCAGTTAAGAGAATAAATTATTATAATGTAAAACTTTATAACAGTCCTACAATACTGTAGACATTAAAACAGATGTAATATTAATATCCTCTGTGTTATTTCCAGATTCAGATGATCTTGCTGTGATTTGCCAACGTGAACTCAAATCTAATCTAAAGAAGAAGTTTCAATGTGTATTTGAGGGGATCGCTAAACAAGGAAACCCAACACTTCTCAATAAGATCTACACAGAGCTCTACATCACAGAGGGTGGAACAGGAGAGGTCAATAATGAACATGAGCTGAGACAGATTGAGACAACAACCAGGAAACAAGCAAGACCAGAGACTCCAATCAAATGTAACGATATCTTCAAACCCTTAACTGGACAAGACAAACGTATCAGAACTGTACTGACAAAGGGAGTCGCTGGCATTGGAAAAACAGTCTCTGTGCAGAAGTTCATTCTGGACTGGGCTGAAGGAAAAGCAAATCAGGATGTCAAATTTGTATTTTCATTCCCTTTCCGGGAGCTGAATTTAATGAAAGATGACAAACACACTTTCATTGAACTTCTTAATCACTTCTCAATAGAAACCAAACAATCAGGAATCTCCATCTACAACAAGTACAAAGTTCTGTTCATCTTTGATGGTCTGGATGAGTGCCGACTGCCCCTAGACTTCCAGAAGAACAAGATCTGTTGGGACGTCACAGAGTCAACCTCAGTGGATGTTCTGCTGACAAATCTCATCAAGGGAAATCTGCTTCCCTCTGCTCTCCTCTGGATAACTACCCGACCTGCAGCAGCCAATAAGATCCCTTCATGGTGTGTTGACCAGGTGACAGAGGTACGAGGGTTCAATGACCCACAGAAGGAGGAGTACTTCAGGAAGAGATTCAGTGATGAGGACCTGGCCAACAGAATCATCTCACACATAAAGACATCAAGGAGTCTCCACATCATGTGCCACATTCCAGTCTTCTGTTGGATTTCTGCAACAGTCCTTGAACACATGCTGAAACATAAGAGAGAAGAGATGCCCAAGACTCTGACTGAGATGTACACACACCTTGTGGAGTTTCATACCAAACAGAAGAATGAAAAGTATCTTGGGAAAGAAGAGACAGGTCCACACTGGAATAAAGAGAGCATTCTGTCACTGGGAAAACTGGCTTTTCAACAGCTTGTGAAGGGCAATCTGATTTTCTATGAAGAAGACCTGAAAGAGGCTGGCATTGATGTCAATGAAGCCTCCGTGTACTCAGGATTGTGCACACAGCTCTTTAAAGAGGAATGTGGGCTGTACCAGGACAAGGTGTACTGCTTTGTTCATCTGAGCATTCAGGAGTTTCTGGCTGCTGTATATGTGTTCCTCTCATTCATCAACAACAATGAGAATCTAATGGACAAACTGCAAACAAAAGACGAGCCTGAAGTTGCTTTCTACAAGAGTGCTGTGGATAAAGCCTTACAAAGTGAGACAGGAAACCTGGACCTTCTCCTCCGCTTCCTTCTGGGCCTCTCATTGGAGTCCAATCAGAAACACTTACGAGGTCTACTGACAAAGACAAGAAGCAGCTCACAGAGCCATGAAGAAACAGTCGAGTACATCAAGGAGAAGATCGGGGAGGATCTCTCTCCAGAGAGGAGCATCAATCTGTTCCACTGTCTGAATGAACTGAATGACCATTCTCTAGTGGAGGAGATCCAAAGCTTCCTGAGATCAGGAAGTCACTCAGAACCCTACCTGTCACCTGCACAGTGGTCAGCTCTGGTCTTTGTGTTGCTGACTTCGGAAAAGGATCTGGATGTGTTTGACCTGAAGAAATACTCCAGATCAGAGGAAGGTCTTCTGAGGCTCTTGCCAGTGGTCAAAGCCTCCAGAGCTGTTCTGTGAGTTAATAAAATGACATTTAAGAACTAATCATCAGGAAATATTCAGATTAGAGAAAAATATGTATTATAACATGTATAATATATTATATTGATAAACGAAAAACATATTGAATAAATTCATTGATTTTCACATTAGTATAACAATATGACCATACAATTCTAGGAGACGGAAGATGAATCTATATGTTGTTTGAGAGAATAAACCAAATGCATCTGCCATTGTCCTTCTACACTACTGGTGTTAAATTAACAGTGTGTTTGTGAAGTCATGATGATCTCTTTGTCAGGCTGTCAGACTGTGGAGTCACAGAGGAAGGCTGTGCTTCTCTGGTCTCAGCTCTGGAGTCAAACCCCTCACACCTGAGAGAGCTGGATCTGAGTAACAATGACCTGAAGGATTCAGGAGTGAAGCTGCTCTCTGCTGGACTGGGGAATCCCCACTGTAAACTGGAGACTCTGAGGTCAGTATTATCAGATATGAAAGCACTTTATGTATGTAGTTCTCCCATTTGAAAAGTCGTAATTATTCGGTTATATTCACTTATAGTGTATTAAAGTAGTCATACGTTTAGTATTTGGTCCCATATTCCAAGCCTGCAGTGATTACATCAAGCTTGTGATTCTACTAACTTGTTGAATTAATTTGCACTTGGTTGTGTTTTGGATGTTTTCCTCATAGAAACTGAATGGTGAATAATGTCCTGTCATTTTGGAGTCACTTCACTTGTATTGTCAGTACGAATAGAAGATGTTTCTGAACACTTCTACATTCATGTGGCTGCTACCATGATTATGAATAATAATGAATGAGTCTTGAGTGATGATGAATGAGAAAGTTACAGAGGCACAAAGATCAGACCCCCTCTGTTATTGGTAATGGTGAGAGGTTAGCATGTTTTGTTGTAGCCTCTGTTATTGGTAATGGTGAGAGGTTAGTATGTTTTGTTGTAGCCTCTGCTATTGGTAATGGTGAGAGGTTAGCATGTTTTGTTGTAGCCTCTGTTATTGGTAATGGTGAGAGGTTAGTATGTTTTGTAGTTGCCTCTGTTATTGGTAATGGTGAGAGGTTAGTATGTTTTGTTGTAGCCTCTGTTATTGGTAATGGTGAGAGGTTAGCATGTTTTGTTGTAGCCTCTGTTATTGGTAATGGTGAGAGGTTAGTATGTTTTGTTGTAGCCTCTGTTATTGGTAATGGTGAGAGGTTAGTATGTTTTGTTGTAGCCTCTGTTATTGGTAATGGTGAGAGGTTAGCATGTTTTGTTGTAGCCTCTGTTATTGGTAATGGTGAGAGGTTAGCATGTTTTGTTGTAGCCTCTGTTATTGGTAATGGTGAGAGGTTAGCATGTTTTGTTGTAGCCTCTGTAACTTTCTCACTCATTATTATTCATGATTCTTTCATGATTTTTCTTAATCATGGCATCATCAGGATTAATTTATTATTGTTTAGAAACATGTTATCTACTCTCTTAGACAGAAAAGTACTCCACTCATCATCCACCATTTTATTATTGGGCAAAACACAACCAAAAACACAACCAAAACAAACTGCAAATGCAACCAACGAGTTCACGACAAAAACTACATTTTTGACTACTACTACTTAATACACTATAAGTAAATTGGTCAGATTACTTTTGTCTAATGGGGAGACTGGAAACATAAAGTGTTTTAATTTTTAATAGTGAAACACTTGTCTTAAAATAACCTCAAATTAAAGGTGACATTATAAACTGTCACGTCATATGAAACATTTCATCTCAATTCCAAAATGTTGGATTATAGAGACACATTTAAAATGTTAGCTTCACTGTCAAAATAGATATGGTGTGGACTGTATACTCAATACAATCTAAATCTGATACCTCACTGTCTAAATAGATATGGTGTGGACTATATACTCAATACAATCTAAATCTGATACCTCACTGTCTAAATAGATATTTTGTGGACTGTATACTCAATACAATCTAAATCTGATACCTCACTGTCTGTCTTTTGACTGATACTGATTTTTAAGCTGGTCTGGTCAGTCTACTCAAATATTTGTTAATATGCATCTTTCTATCTACAAGCAATATTTGGAAAATGTGTCATTTCTAGGCTGTGCCTCTCTGGGTCAAACCCAACACGTTATTTGTGGACTGGTAACAGTGTAAGCAGGGAAAGCTAAGCGTAACATTTGAGTACAACCTGTCTGTAATTATATTTCTTCTGTGTTTCAGACTCACTGGCTGTAAACTCAGAAACACATCCTGTAAAGTGTTGGCCTCAGTTCTCCGTTCAAACCCCTCACACCTGAGAGAGCTGGAACTGAGTAACAATGACCTGAAGGATTCAGGAGTGAAGCTGCTCTCTGCTGGACTGGGGAATCCCCACTGTAAACTGGAGACTCTGAGGTCAGTATTCCTGTAGTTGGTCAACAAGTGATAACTATTCACCAGATCCACATGTGTTTACCAAGCACACATAGTCCACACCATATGTGTTTGGACAGTGAAGCTTACAGTTTTAAATGTGGTGCTTTGCTCCAGCATTTTGGATTTGAGATACAATGTTTCATATTAGGTGACAGTACAGAATGTCACCTTTTATTTGAGTTTGATGGTGAAAGGTTAGCATGTTTTGTTGTAGCCTCTGTTATTGGTAATGGTGAGAGGTTAGCATGTTTTGTTGTAGCCTCTGTTATTGGTAATGGTGAGAGGTTAGCATGTTTTGTTGTAGCCTCTGTTATTGGTAATGGTGAGAGGTTAGCATGTTTTGTTGTAGTCTCTGTTATTGGTAATGGTGAGAGGTTAGCATGTTTTGTTGTAGCCTCAGTTATTGGTAATGGTGAGAGGTTAGCATGTTTTGTTGTATCCTCTGTTATTGGTAATGGTGAGAGGTTAGCATGTTTTGTTGTAGTCTCTGTTATTGGTAATGGTGAGAGATTAGTATGTTTTGTTGTAGCCTCTGTTATTGGTAATGGTGAGAGGTTAGCATGTGTTGTTGTTGTCTCTGTTATTGGTAATGGTGAGAGGTTAGCATGTTTTGTTGTAGTCTTTTTTATGATGATACACGATATTACGAATAGATATGGAAGGTTTCAGGACACTGATATATCTGAATATGTTGAAAAAATATAGTATAGGATGTCATAAGGTGAATGCACCAATTTGTAAGTCGCTCTGGATAAGAGCGTCTGCTAAATGACTTAAATGTAATGTACATGTAAATATATCTGCCACTATTTTCACCACCAAAGAATATCAGTGTGATTTTAAAATGATTTGACTCTTTGCAGGCTGTCAGGCTGTCTAGTCACAGAGGAAGGCTGTGCTTCTCTGGTCTCAGCTCTGAGGTCAAACCCCTCACACCTGAGAGAGCTGGACCTGAGCTACAATCACCCAGGAGACTCAGGAGTCAGACTGCTCTCTGCTGGACTGGAGGATCCACACTGCAGACTGGAGAAACTCAAGTATGTAGAGGGTTTATGTCAAAGTTCATATCAGACATGTTGGACTTATCAGGCTGGTTAAGACAAACATTCTGACCACCACTTGGACAAAGTTATATGCTGACTGTGTGTGTGTGTGTGTGTGTGTGTGTGTGTGTGTGTGTGTGTGTGTGTGTGTGAGTTCAGGTGTATCCCTCAATGACTGTCTGTTCTTCTGCTTACCGCTACAGTGTGGAACATGGTGGAGAGAACAGAATGAAACCTGGACTTAGAAAATGTGAGTGTTGACTGCTGTGAAGAATATGACTAAGAATAAGTCTTAATTCAAGTTAAGTCAAAGTCAAAGACCACCTTCATTACTGACTTGGTCATATTAAATATCAGCTGTAGTTCTACAGAAGCAGAAATCAGGGACACCAAAGTTACATTTAACATTACATTACATTTAAGTCATTTAGCAGACGCTCTTATCCAGAGCGACTTACAAATTGGTGCATTCACCTTATGACATCCAGTGGAACAGTCACTTTACAATAGTGCATCTAAATCTTAAAGGGGGGTGAGAGGGATTACTTATCCTATCCTAGGTATTCCTTAAAGAGGTGGGGTTTCAGGTGTCTCCGGAAGGTGGTGATTGACTCCGCTGTCCTGGCGTCGTGAGGGAGTTTGTTCCACTATTGGGGGCCAGAGCAGCAAACAGTTTTGACTGGGCTGAGCGGGAGCTGTACTTCCTCAGTGGTAGGGAGGCGAGCAGGCCAGAGGTGGATGAACGCAGTGCCCTTGTTTGGGTGTAGGGCCTGATCAGAGCCTGGAGGTACTGAGGTGCCGTTCCCCTCACAGCTCCGTAGGCAAGCACCATGGTCTTGTAGCGGATGCGAGCTTCAACTGGAAGCCAGTGGAGAGAACGGAGGAGCGGGGTGACGTGAGAGAACTTGAGAAGGTTGAACACCAGACGGGCTGCGGCGTTCTGGATGAGTTGAAGGGGTTTAATGGCACAGGCAGGGAGCCCAGCCAACAGCGAGTTGCAGTAATCCAGACGGGAGATGACAAGTGCCTGGATTAGGACCTCCTCCGCTTCCTGTGTGAGGCAGGGTCGTACTCTGCGGATGTTGTAGAGCATGAACCTACAGGAACGGGCCACCGCCTTGATGTTGGTTGAGAACGACAGGATGTTGTATAGGATCATGCCAAGGTTCTTAGCGCTCTGGGAGGAGGACACAATGGAGTTGTCAACCGTGATGGCGAGATCATGGAACGGGCAGTCCTTCCCCGGGAGGAAGAGCAGCTCCGTCTTGCCGAGGTTCAGCTTGAAGTGGTGATCCGTCATCCACACTGATATGTATGCCAGACATGCAGAGATGCGATTCGCCACCTGGTCATCAGAAGGGGGAAAGGAGAAGATTAATTGTGTGTCATCTGCATAGCAATGATAGGAGAGACCATGTGAGGTTATGACAGAGCCAAGTGACTTGCTGTATAGCGAGAATAGGAGAGGGCCTAGAACAGAGCCCTGGGGGACACCAGTGGTGAGAGCGCGTGGTGAGGAGACAGATTCTCGCCACGCCACCTGGTAGGAGCGACCTGTCAGGTAGGATGCAATCCAAGCGTGGGCCGCGCCGGAGATGCCCAACTCGGAGAGGGTGGAGAGGAGGATCTGATGGTTCACAGTATCGAAGGCAGCCGATAGATCTAGAAGGATGAGAGCAGAGGAGAGAGAGTTAGCTTTAGCAGTGCGGAGCGCCTCCGTGATACAGAGGAGAGCAGTCTCAGTTGAATGACTAGTCTTGAAACCTGACTGATTTGGATCAAGAAGGTCATTCAGAGAGAGATAGCGGGAGAGCTGGCCAAGGACGGCACGTTCAAGAGTTTTGGAGAGAAAAGAAAGAAGGGATACTGGTCTGTAATTGTTGACATCGGAGGGATCGAGTGTAGGTTTTTTCAGAAGGGGTGCAACTCTCGCTCTCTTGAAGACGGAAGGGACGTAGCCAGCGGTCAGGGATGAGTTGATGAGCGAGGTGAGGTAAGGGAGAAGGTCTCCGGAAATGGTCTGGAGAAGAGAGGAGGGGATAGGGTCAAGCGGGCAGGTTGTTGGGCGGCCGGCCGTCACAAGACGCAAGATTTCATCTGGAGAGAGAGGGGAGAAAGAGGTCAGAGCACAGGGTAGGGCAGTGTGAGCAGAACCAGCGGTGTCGTTTGACTTAGCAAACGAGGATCGGATGTCGTCGACCTTCTTTTCAAAATGGTTGACGAAGTCATCTGCAGAGAGGGAGGAGGGGGGAGAGGGGAGGAGGATTCAGGAGGGAGGAGAAGGTGGCAAAGAGCTTCCTAGGGTTAGAGGCAGATGCTTGGAATTTAGAGTGGTAGAAAGTGGCATTAGCAGCAGAGACAGAGGAGGAAAATGTAGAGAGGAGGGAGTGAAAGGATGCCAGGTCCGCAGGGAGGCGAGTTTTCCTCCATTTCCGATCGGCTGCCCGGAGCCCTGTTCTGTGAGCTCGCAATGAGTCGTCGAGCCACGGAGCGGGAGGGGAGGACCGAGCCGGCCTGGAGGATAGGGGACATAGAGAGTCAAAGGATGCAGAGAGGGAGGAGAGGAGGGTTGAGGAGGCAGAATCAGTTGGAGAAGGTTTGAGCGGAGGGAAGAGATGATAGGATGGAAGAGGACAGAGTAGCGGGGGAGAGAGAGCGAAGGTTGGGACGGCGCGATACCATCCGAGTAGGGGCAGTGTGGGAGGTGTTGGATGAGAGCGAGAGGGAAAAGGATACAAGGTATTACAAAGATGTTTACAAAGTTTACAAAGATGTTGTGTGTGTGTGTGTGTGTGTGTGTGTGTGTGTGTGTGTGTGTGTGTGTGTGTGTGTGTGTGTGTGTGTGTGTGTGTGTGTGTGTGTGTGTGTGTGTGTGTAATTAATGTGAATAAGTGTGTTTTATATTACCATACAGTATAATATATGATCATTCAACAAGTCTCAAGTTAAATTAACTTCTCCTTTTGATACCTAGAAACATCTACATTAAATGAATTAGTGAAAAGTGAGTTAACATTCTAATGTGAATGATGATGATTTCTAATATTGTGTCTGGTTTCATCCATCAGATGTCTGTGATCTCACACTGGACCTAAACACAGTAAACAGACGCCTCTCTGTCTGAGAAGAACAGAAAGGTGACATGTAGGAGAGAGGAGCAGCCGTATCCTGATCACCCAGAGAGATTTGAGGGCTATAGACAGGTGCTTTGTAGAGAGGGTCTGACTGGGCGCTGTTACTGGGAGGCAGAGTGGAGTGGGATAATGGGGGCTGGTACAGGAGTGACATATAAAGGAATCAGCAGGAGAGGAACGGGTCTTGATTGTTGTCTTGGATACAATGACAAGTCCTGGAGTCTGATCTGCTCTGACAACAGTTACATTGCCTGGCACAATAATAATGACACTACCATAGACGTCCCCTCCTCCAGCTCCCACAGAGTTGGAGTGTATCTGGACTGGCCAGCCGGCACTCTGTCCTTCTATAGAGCCTCCTCTGACACACTGACCCACCTGATCACATTCACCTCCAAATTCACTGAGCCCCTCTATCCAGGGTTTAGGGTTTATGTTGACTCCTCAGTGTCCCTGAAATAATAACCTGACACACACACTGGACACACACACACACACACACACATTGAACATACATACACACACTCACATTGCGCACACACACACACACACACACACTGGACTCACACACACACACACACACACATTGAACATACATACACACACACACATTAACATACATACACGCACTCACATTGCACACACACACACACACTGGACTCACACACACACACACACACATTGAACATACATACACACACACACACACACACACACACACACACACACACACACACACACACACACACACACACACACACTGGACTCACACACACACACACACACAAATATGGTTGGAATGACTAATTATGTATACATTCCAATCAGAACTGACTAGTCCAAATGCTATAATGTACTGTACATGTGAGTTTTCTCTCTTGCTCTCTTTCCCAATTGTATATAATGTAGTCAGGAGTTAGTAACAATGAAGGTCTGTTCCTTAGTTCATTCAGTTGTACAAATCTCCAGGTGGTGGGAACGGGCCATCTCCAGATTGTCTAGAATGTTGATTTATACTGACTGGCCTTGACCTCGTGCTGATAACGCGAAGGCTCGAGAGCTAGAGGGGCTGTTTGTGAAATGGAACGTTTGGAAAACGCTGACGTCATTTTCAGTTTATAACCTGTGGTAATGTGTGTAAGCATTTAGTACTCTCTGGAATTAAACGCTCTTACCTGGCTTTTAAGACTGGTCTCGATCTACTTCATGCATAATTAATGAATTTACAATTCATTAATGAATTAGAAATGAATTGGTTTTGGCAATAAAACAAAGGAATTTAGAATTCCTCTATCACCAATTTATCTTTAAAGTATTATTAGTATTATTTATAGTAAAATCAACAAAATGTTCAGAACGACAGATGTCCTAATATAATGTGTACGATTTTCCCAGATGAAGTTGAAAAGCATCTGGTCAACCTCTTTCCCTATTTTGTGGTCAAGATGTAGGAACTGGGCTGCAAACAGCTTCTGTATGACTGACGCCTTTAGTGATTTAGTCTAATTCTTTAATATTTAACATTCTGCCCTCCGAATTCATATCTAAGGGGCATTTTTCATTAGTGCAAATCTGTTCTGTGAGAATATCTACTAATCATAATAACTGTGTAAATCAGGATGCATTATGAAAGGACAATAAGAGACGGTGGTAATATGTTTCCTTTTAGAGACTATAATACATGACAACCAGGTCATTTTAGTTTCTCTTAGAATCACAACCTCAGTGGAACAACAGTTTGTCATTTCCCAACAGGTACAGTTCTCCTGAACAAACAAGTGCAGGACAGAGGAATAGCAATTCTTACCTTGTTCTAAACTCAATCACCTTCTTCATCCTCATCATTCAGTTCATTGAAATACAGTTTTGAAGTTTCACAATTATCAGTTTCTGTTTGGTTTATGCAGCCCATTAATTCACTGTCAGCTACATCAGCCCATTCATTCACTGTCAGCTACATCAGCCCATTCATTCACTGTCAGCTACATCAGCCCATTCATTCACTGTCAGCTACATCAGCCCATTCATTCACTGTCAGCTACATCAGCCCATTCATTCACTGTCAGCTACATCAGCCCATTCATTCACTGTCAGCTACATCAGCCCATTCATTCACTGTCAGCTACATCAGCCCATTCATTCACTGTCAGCTACATCAGCCCATTAATTCACTGTCAGCTACATCAGCCCATTCATTCACTGTCAGCTACATCAGCCCATTCATTCACTGTCAGCTACATCAGCCCATTCATTCACTGTCAGCTACATCAGCCCATTCATACACTGTCAGCTACATCAGCCCATTCATTCACTGTCAGCTACATCAGCCCATTCATTCACTGTCAGCTACATCAGCCCATTCATTCACTGTCAGCTACATCAGCCCATTCATTCACTGTCAGCTACATCAGCCCATTCATTCACTGTCAGCTACATCAGCCCATTCATTAACTGTCAGCTACATCAGCCCATTCATTCACTGTCAGCTACATCAGCCCATTCATTCACTGTCAGCTACATCAGCCCATTCATTCACTGTCAGCTACATCAGCCCATTCATTCACTGTCAGCTACATCAGCCCATTCATTCACTGTCAGCTACATCAGCCCATTCATTCACTGTCAGCTACATCAGCGCATTCATTCACTGTCAGCTACATCAGTCCATTCATTCACTGTCAGCTACATCAGTCCATTCATTCACTGTCAGCTACATCAGCCCATTCATTCACTGTCAGCTACATCAGCCCATTCATTCACTGTCAGCTACATCAGCCCATTCATACACTGTCAGCTACATCAGTCCATTCATTCACTGTCAGCTACATCAGCCCATTCATTCACTGTCAGCTACATCAGCCCATTCATTCACTGTCAGCTACATCAGCCCATTCATTCACTGTCAGCTACATCAGTCCATTCATTCACTGTCAGCTACATCAGCCCATTCATTCACTGTCAGCTACATCAGCCCATTCATTCACTGTCAGCTACTTCAGCCCATTAATTCACTGTCAACTACATCAGCCCATTCATTCACTGTCAGCTACATCAGCCCATTCATTTACTGTCAGCTCCATCAGCCCATTCATTCACTGTCAGCTACATCAGCCCATTCATTCACTGTCAGCTACATCAGCCCATTCATTCACTATCAGCTACATCAGTCCATTCATTCACTATCAGCTACATCAGTCCATTCATTCACTGTCAGCTACATCAGCCCATTCATTCACTATCAGCTACATCAGCCCATTCATTCACTGTCAGCTACATCAGCCCATTCATTCACTATCAGCTACATCAGCCCATTCATTCACTGTCAGCTACATTAGACAAATTAGCGCCTTGGAACCCAAGAGCATAGTCAGTGCTCTAACTCCCTTGTGGTGGTGTGGAGCAATGCAATAAGCAGTCAAGCAGGGTAATGTACTAAACCACAAATTACCTCTAAATCCTGTAGCATAATCTCAAAACTAAGTAGACTGTGTATAAGTAGATCTATAAGTAGATCTGTAGGTAGATCTGTAAGTAGATCTGTAAGTAGATCTGTAAGTAGATCTATAAGTAGAGCTGTAAGTAGATCTGGAAGTAGGTCTGGGAGTAGATCTGGAAGTAGGTCTGGGAGTAGATCTGGAAGTAGATCTATAAGTAGATCTGTAGGTAGATCTGTAAGTAGATCTGTAAAGATTTGTAAGTAGATCTGGGTAGATCTGTAAGTAGATCTGGAAGTAGGTCTGGGAGTAGATCTGGAAGTAGGTCTGGGAGTAGATCTGGAAGTAGATCTATAAGTGGATCTGGAAGTAGATCTGGAAGTAGATCTGAAAGTAGATCTGTAAGTAGATCTGAAAGTAGATCTGGAAATAACTTCATCTTTAGAAAGCAACACTCAACCTTTCAAGGATAAATCCCTCTGTAACCATTGGTTCAACTTCTTTTCATTTTGTTTTCTTCAATAATAAGTACACAGATTGAATGAGCATATTTTCTGTTGATCCTTAGATATGGTAATCCCAAGGTATGTTACATTATCCTTAAGTGGAATATTGCAGATAGAGGGACTCACACAGTCTGAAACATATGTCTATCACACAGTCTGTAACATATGTCTATCACACAGTCTGTAACATATGTCTATCACACAGTCTGTAACATATGTCTATCACACAGTCTGTAACATATGTATATCACACAGTCTGTAACATACAACATTGATTATCGAGGTCTCAATTCGATCACAGTGGGATTTAGTTATCCGCTACCTCTCAACGCTACGGCGGTGGAATCATTCCACGGAGCGCGTTTCTTCACAAAACTGGACCTCAGGAGCGCGTATAATCTGGTGCGTATTCGGGAGGAGACGAGTGGAAAACAGCGTTTAGTACCACATCAGGCCACTATGAGTACCTCGTCATGCCGTATGGTTTGAAGAATGCTCCAGCCGTCTTCCAATCCTTTGTAGATGAGATTCTCAGGGACTTGCACGGGCAGGGTGTGGTAGTCTATATTGATGACATCTTGATTTATTCTGCCACACGCGCCGCGCATGTCTCCCTGGAGCGCAAGGTCCTTGGGCGACTGCTGGAGCATGACCTATACGTCAAGGCTGAGAAATGTGTGTTCTCCAAACAAGCTGTTTCCTTCCTGGGTTATCGCATTTCCAGCTCGAGGGTGGTGATGGAGTGTCACCGTGTTAACGCCGTGCGTAATTGGCCGACTTCGACCACGGTAAAGGAGGTGCAGCGGCCTATTTCTCAGCCCCAGAAATGAGAATATGCATATAATTGTCCGATTAGGATAGAAAACACTCTAACGTTTCCAAAACTGTAAAAATATTGTCTGTGAGTATAACATAACTGATATTGCAGGCGAATGGGTGGAAGCTGGGTGTTCCCAGAGTTCTGCTTGCGCAACAGAGTGGGGCAGCCAATGTCTCTCCCTCTCCTATTGAAAAAGCTACAGTCCCAGTTGATATATTATCAATTATATATTTTAAAAACAACCTGAGGATTGATTATAAAAAATGTTTGACATGTTTCTGTGAACATTACGGATACTATTTTGAATTTTTGTCTGCGATGTCGTGACCGCGCGAGCCTGTGGATTTCTGAACATAACGCACCAAACAAATGGAGATATTTTGGATATAAAAATAATCTTTATGGAACAAAAGGAAAATGAATTGTGTAACTGGGGGTCTCGTGAGTTCAAACATCTGAAGATCATCAAAGGTAAGCCATTTAATTTATTACTTTTCTGACTTGCGTGACCAATCTACTTGGCTGCTAGCTGTTTGTAATATTTTGTCTACTGAGAGAGATGTTCTTTCGCCGAAAAGCTGTATTGAAATCTGACACGCCAGGTGGATTAACAACAAGCTAAGCTGTGTTTTAATATATTGCACTTGTGATTTCATGAACATTAAATATTTTTAGTAATTTCATTTGAATTTGGCGCTCTGCAATTCAGCAGGTGTTGATGAATGATCCCGTGCGTCAAGAAGTTAACGATAGTTTGACCAGAGGGTTACTAACGTTAAGCTGCAGACGGGCTGTCCTCACTGCCAAAAAGGGTAACCCTATTGAAGTTAAGAACTGAGGCCGGTGGCCTTAATGTGCACTGATTATCAGATCCTGCCCAAGGCTTTGTCCATCAGGCTGAGGGACGTGATGGGGCAAATCATACAAACCAGTCCTACTGTGTTCCCGGCAGGCAGATAGGGACATAACATTTCACATCATACAGACCAGTCCTACTGTGTTCCCCTGCAGGCAGATAGGGACATAACATTTCACATCATACGGACCAGTCCTACTGTGTTTCCAGCAGGCAGATAGGAGATAACATTTCCCTCATTCAGGATGCTATGGACGTCTCTAGGGCTGTTGGCTTGGATGCTGGTCTAATTTCAATTGATCAGGAAAAGACGTTTGACCGAGTTGAACATCAATACCACTGGGGCCACTTTGGAGGCTTTTGGTTTCAGCTCTGGTTTTATTGCCAGGATCAGGGTGACATTGAAAGTGTATTGAAAGTTAACGGTGGCTTGAGTGCTCCTTTTAAAGTGTGTAGAGGAACTAGACAGGGGTGTTCTTTGTCAGGAATGTTAAATGCCATCGCTATAGAGCCACTACTAAATAGCATTAGAAGTCCCATTGAAGGGGTGTACCTTTCAGAGGATATTCCTCCTATTGGTCTCTCAGCATGGGGTGAACCTTTCAGAGGATATACCTCCTATTGGTCTCTCAGCATGGGGTGAACCTTTCAGAGGATATACCTCCTACTGGTCTCTCGGCATGGGGTGAACCTTTCAGAGGATATTCCTCCTACTGGTCTCTCAGCATGGTGGAACCTTTCAGAGGATATACCTCCTATTGGTCTCTCAGCATGGGGTGAACCTTTCAGAGGATATACCTCCTATTGGTCTCTCAGCATGGGGTGTACCTTTCAGAGGATATTCCTCCTACTGGTCTCTCAGCATGGGGTGAACCTTTCAGAGGATATTCCTCCTACTGGTCTCTCAGCATGGGGTGAACCTTTCAGAGGATATTCCTCCTACTGGTCTCTCGGCATGATGATGGAGTTACTACGGTGAAACATCAAGTGGAGGTGGATAGTTTGAGTCTCATAGTTGATCGGTTTAAGGGAATATCCTGCAAAGGTAAATCTGGAAAAAAGTTGTGCTTTACAGATTAGGAAATGGTCTGGAGGGATCATGGCTTTGCCAGGGGGGTTGGAATGGTGTAAGGGTATCTTGGAGTGTTCCTATGGGAGGGATCATGGCTTTGCCAGGGGGGTTGGAATGGTGTAAGGGTATCTTGGAGTGTTCCTATGGGAGGGATCATGGCTTTGCCAGGGGGGTTGGAATGGTGTAAGGGTATCTTGGAGTGTTCCTATGGGAGGGATCATGGCTTTGCCAGGGGGGTTGGAATGGTGTAAGGGTATCTTGGAGTGTTCCTAGGGGAGGGATCATGGCTTTGCCAGGGGGGTTGGAATGGTGTAAGGGTATCTTGGAGTGTTCCTATGGGAGGGATCATGGCTTTGCCAGGGGGGTTGGAATGGTGTAAGGGTATCTTGGAGTGTTCCTATGGGAGGGATCATGGCTTTGCCAGGGGGGTTGGAATGGTGTAAGGGTATCTTGGAGTGTTCCTATGGGAGGGATCATGGCTTTGCCAGGGGGGTTGGAATGGTGTAAGGGTATCTTGGAGTGTTCCTATGGGAGGGATCATGGCTTTGCCAGGGGGGTTGGAATGGTGTAAGGGTATCTTGGAGTGTTCCTAGGGGAGGGATCATGGCTTTGCCAGGGGGGTTGGAATGGTGTAAGGGTATCTTGGAGTGTTCCTAGGGGAGGGATCATGGCTTTGCCAGGGGGGTTGGAATGGTGTAAGGGTATCTTGGAGTGTTCCTAGGGGAGGGATCATGGCTTTGCCAGGGGGGTTGGAATGGTGTAAGGGTATCTTGGAGTGTTCCTATGGGAGGGATCATGGCTTTGCCAGGGGGGTTGGAATGGTGTAAGGGTATCTTGGAGTGTTCCTAGGGGAGGGATCATGGCTTTGCCAGGGGGGTTGGAATGGTGTAAGGGTATCTTGGAGTGTTCCTAGGGGAGGTTTCATGGCTTCGCCAGGGGGTTGGAATGGTGTAAGGGTATCTTGGAGTGTTCCTATGGGAGGGATCATGGCTTTGCCAGGGGGTTGGAATGGTGTAAGGGTATCTTGGAGTGTTCCTAGGGAGGGATCATGGCTTTGCCAGGGGGTTGGAATGGTGTAAGGGTATCTTGGAGTGTTCCTAGGGAGGGATCATGGCTTTGCCAGGGGTTGGAATGGTGTAAGGGTATCTTGGAGTGTTCCTAGGGGAGGGATCATGGCTTTGCCAGGGGGTTGGAATGGTGTAAGGGTATCTTGGAGTGTTCCTAGGGGAGGGATCATGGCTTTGCCAGGGGGTTGGAATGGTGTAAGGGTATCTTGGAGTGTTCCTAGGGGAGGGATCATGGCTTTGCCAGGGGGTTGGAATGGTGTAAGGGTATCTTGGAGTGTTCCTATGGGAGGGATCATGGCTTTGCCAGGGGTTGGAATGGTGTAAGGGTATCTTGAGTGTTCCTAGGGGATGAGGGTTCATGGCCCGCCAGGGGGTCGGAATGGTGTAAGGGTATCTAGGAGTGTTCCTAGTGGATGAGGGGACAATGGAAAAAAATTGGAATGGTGTGGTTGATATGGTGGAAGGGAGGATGAGGAGATGGCATTGGCTGCTATCTCGTATGTCATATAGGGGGCAGTCTATTATTGTTAATAATGTGGTTGCCTCTGCACTGCGGCATCGTTTTTCATGTTTATAGCCACTATCTGGCCCTCTGGCCAAGATACAGGCAATTACTGTAGATTGTCGGGGGATAAATATCATTGGGTTCCACCAAGAGGAGGGCAAGGTCTTGTACATGTTGCTGATTTCCGGTTCCAGTTTGTTCCAGTTTATTTCTTTATCGACTGGAAAATGTGGTGGCAGGTCTGGTATTACAGCAGGTCGGGGGATTAGGTTTAAAGAAGGCTTTATTTTTGGTTGATAGTTTCCAGATTTCTAGGGATGGAGTACCTCCATTTTACAGAGGCCTTCTTAGGGTTTGGAGTATAATGAAGGTGTCCAGACACACTAAGGCTGAGTCAGTGCATTGGCTGCTGGAGGAACCTCTGGTGTTTGGGGCAAGACTGGACTGTACAACTGAAACTGTTCCACATATCACCAAGATGCTGCTGGAGGAACCTCTGGTATTTGGGGCAAGACTGGACTGTACAACTGAAACTGTTCCACATATCACCAAGATGCTGCTGGAGGAACCTCTGATATTTGGGGCAAGACTGGACTGTACAACTGAAACTGTTCCACATATCACCAAGATGCTGCTGGAGGAACCTCTGGTGTTTGGGGCAAGACTGGACTGTACAACTGAAACTGTTCCACATATCACCAATATACTGCTGAAGGGCAAAATCATCACCCGTAGGAAGTCAATGGACATGGCTGGGCCCACATTAATAGATGGAGGACAGGTGGCTGAACATTTGGGGGAGGTCAGAAAGGACTGTAGGACAACTGCTGGAAAGTTGCAGGAAGACTCTGTCAGCAGAAGAGGGATTATGCTCAAGAGTTACTACAAAAGACAAGATGAAGACGACCCATTTCCAAGACTAAGGATTAGACCCAACATGACAAGGTAAAGCCAGCATGGAGAACACTGTACAAGCCACCGTTACTAAAGGGGACTGGTAATATGTAATGGAGGGTGTTGATGACAAGGTAAAGCCAGCATGGAGAACACTGTACAGGGGACTGGTGATATGTAATGGAGGGTGTTGATGACAAGGTAAAGCCAGCATGGAGAACACTGTACAGGGACTGGTGATATGTAATGGAGGGTGTTGATGACAAGGTAAAGCCAGCATGGAGAACACTGTACAGGGGACTGGTGATATGTAATGGAGGGAGTTGATGACAAGGTAAAGCCAGCATGGAGAACACTGTACAGGGGACTGGTGATATGTAATGGAGGGTGTTGATGACAACAAGGTAAAGCCAGCATGGAGAACACTGTACAGGGGACTGGTGATATGTAATGGAGGGTGTTGATGACAAGGTAAAGCCAGCATGGAGAACACTGTACAGGGGACTGGTGATATGTAATGGGGGTGAGGCATCATTGAGTTGAAGACAAGGTAAAGCCAGCATGGAGAACACTGTACAGGGGACTGGTGATATGTAATGGAGGGATGTTGATGACAAGGTAAAGCCAGCATGGAGAACACTGTACAGGGACTGTTTGATGGGGGGATATGTAGAGGGGTGATATGGCATCAATGAGGGGAGGATAAAGCCTGATACATGGCATCAGCTTGCAGAAATGCTTTTGGAGTTTCCTCTGAGATACTAGAGTCTCTGTTTACAGCTGTAGGGGAGATGTTCAATAACACTGTTTGATGGAGTGTGAGAGGATAAAGCCTCTCTGAGATACTAGAGTCTCTGTTTACAGCTGTAGGGGAGATGTTCAATAACACTGTTTGATGGAGAGAGGATAAAGCCTCTCTGAGATACTAGAGTCTCTGTTTACAGCTGTAGGGGAGATGTTCACTGTTTGATGGAGTGTGAGAGGATAAAGCCTCCTCTGAGATACTGAGTCTTGACAGCTGTAGGGGAGATGTTCAATAACAATGTTTGATGGATGAGAGGATAAAGCCTCTCTGAGATACTAGAGTCTCTGTTTACAGCTGTAGAGATAATAACAATGTTTGATGGAGTGTTTAGAGGATAAAGCCTCTCTGAGATACTAGAGTCTCTGTTTAGCTGTAGTGTTCAATAACACTGTTTGATGGAGTGTTTAGAGGATAAAGCCTCTGAGATACTAGAGTCTCTGTTTACAGCTGTAGGGGATGTTCAATAACACTGTTTGATGGAGTGTTTAGGATAAAGCCTCTCTGAGATACTAGAGTCTCTGTTTACAGCTGTAGGGGAGATGTTCAATAACACTGTTTGATGGAGTGTTGAGAGGATAAAGCCTCTGAGATACTAGAGTCTCTGTTTACAGCTGTTTGTTTGATGGAGTGTTTAGAGGATAAAGCCTCTCTGAGATACTAGAGTCTCTGTTTACAGCTGTAGGGGAGATGATAAAGCAATAACACTGTTTGATGGAGTGTTTGAGAGGATAAAGCCTCTCTGAGATACTAGAGTCTCTGTTTACAGCTGTAGGGGAGATGTTCAATAACACTGTTTGATGGTCTCTGTTTACAGCTGTAGTTCAATAACAGGTTTGATAAAGCCTCTCTGAGATACTAGAGTCTCTGTTTACAGCTGTAGGGGAGAAGTTCAATAACACTGTTTGATGGAGTGTGAGAGGATAAAGCCTCTCTCTGAGATACTAGAGTCTCTGTTTACAGCTGTAGGGGAGATGTTCAATAACACTGTTTGATGGAGTGTGAGAGGATAAAGCCTCTCTGAGATACTAGAGTCTCTGTTTACAGCTGTAGGGGAGATGTTCAATAACACTGTTTTTATTTGGGGGTTTCAATATAGTAAGATACAGAAAATACAATGTCAAATGTTACATTTTATTTTAGGTCAAGATGATAAACAGAGGATCCATCTAAAACAGTAGAAAACAAGATGATAAACAGAGAATCCATCTAAAACAGTATAAAACAAGATGATAAACAGAGAATCCATCTAAAACAGTATAAAACAAGATGATAAACAGAGGATCCATCTAAAACAGTATAAAACAAGATGATAAACAGAGGATCCATCTAAAACAGTATAAAACAAGATGATAAACAGAGGATCCATCTAAAACAGTATAAAACAAGATAATAAACAGAGGATCCATCAGTATAAAACAAGTGCAGTATGTTCTGAGAATGTTACTTTAACGTCAACTCATAACGTCACACTATAACTTCATGGGAGTCTTGTGGAAAGACTGCATGTTGTTTTGGGTGGATTGAGTGACGTCTTCATCAACATTTGCAGAATATTCCTGTAATATTTTCACCTCTTGTCAGACGCCAACAGTCTAGTCGGCTGCAGACATTCATAAGGAGTTCTAGTAGTTTATTTGCCATTTGCAGGTATTAAAAGTAATACATACATTGTAATTCCTTGTTGGATCTCTCACATATAGGACAGTACATACCAGTGGAGGCTGGTGAGGGGAGGACGGCTCATAATAATGTCTGGAACAGAGTGAATGAAATGGAACACATGGAAACCACGTGTTTGATACCATTCTACTTATTCCCCTCCAGCCATTACAAGCCTGTCCTCCCCAATTAAGGTCCCACCAACCTCCTGTGGTACAAACACAAACAGTAAAATATATCATAAAAAATGCAAAGTGGTAAAAGATCAGAAAAGGAACCAAAAGGTTCAGTCATGTTCTAATAGTCTGATGGAAACAGTTTAGGTTGATGATTTAACAGGCAGATAGAACTGGGATAGAAGCTGTTCTAGAACCTGTGGTCCAGAAACTGATTTAACAGACAGATAGAACTGGGATAGAAGCTGTTCTAGAACCTGTGGTCCAGAAACTGATTCACCAGACAGATAGAACTGGGATAGAAGCTGTTCTAGAACCTGTGATCCAGAAACTGATTCAACAGACAGATAGAACTGGGACAGAAGCTGTTCTAGAACCTGTGATCCAGAAACTAATTTAACAGGCAGATACAACTGGGATAGAAGCTGTTCTAGAACCTGTGGTCCAGAAACTGATTCAACAGACAGATAGAACTGGGACAGAAGCTGTTCAAGAACCTGTGATCCAGAAACTAATTTAACAGGCAGATACAACTGGGATAGAAGCTGTTCTAGAACCCGTGGTCCAGAAACTGATTCAACAGACAGATAGAACTGGGACAGAAGCTGTTCTAGAACCTGTGGTACAGAAACTGATTTAACAGGCAGATAGAACTGGGACAGAAGCTGTTCTAGAACCTGTGATCCAGAAACTGATTTAACAGGCATATAGAACTGGGATAGAAGCTGTTCTAGAACCTGTGGTCCAGAAACTGATTTAACAGGCATATAGAGCTGGGATAGAATCTGTGGTCCAGAAATTGATTTAACAGGCAGATAGAACTGGGATAGAAGCTGTTCTAGAACCTGTGATCCAGAAACTGATTTAACAGGCAGATATAACTGGGATAGAAACTGTTTTAGAACCTGTGGACCAGAAACGGATTTAACAGGCAGATAGAACTGGGATAGAAGCTGTTCGAGAACCTGTGGTCCAGAAACTGATTTAACAGGCAGATATAACTGGGATAGAAGCTGTTTTAGAACCTGTGGTCCATAAACGGATTTAACAGGCAGATAGAACTGGGATAGATGCTGTTCTAGAACCTGTGGTCCAGAAACTGATTTAACAGGCATATAGCTGGGATAGAATCTGTGGTCTGTTTAACAGGCAGATAGAACTGGGATAGAAACTGTTTTAGAACCTGTCCAGAAACTGATTTAACAGGCAGATAGAACTGGGATAGAAGCTGTTCTAGAACCTGTGGTCCAGAAACTGATTTAACAGGCAGATAGAACTGGGATAGAATGTTCTGTGTGATCCATAAACTGGATTTAACAGGCAGATAGAACTGGGATAGAAGCTGTTCTAGAACCTGTGGTCCAGAAACTGATTTAACAGGCATTCTGGGATAGAATCTGGTCCAGAAACTGACAGATATAACTGGGAAGAAACTGGAACCTGTGGACAGAAACAGATTTAACAGGCAGATAGAACTGGGATAGAAGCTGTTCGAGAACCTGTGGTCCAGAAACTGATTTAACAGGCAGATAGAACTGGGATAGAAGCTGTTCTAGAACCTGTGGTCCAGAAACTGATTTAACGGGCAGATAGAACTGGGATAGAAGCTGTTCGAGAACCTGTGGTCCAGAAACTGATTTAACAGGCAGATAGAACTGGGATAGAAGCTGTTTTAGAACCTGTGGTCCAGAAACGAACCAGATAGTGGGATAGATGCTGTTCTAGAAACTGATTTTAACAGGCAGATATGGGATAGAAGATAGAAGCTGTTCTAGAACCTGTGGTCCAGAAACTGATTTAACAGACAGATAGAACTGGGATAGAAGCTGTTCTAGAACCTGTGGTCCAGAAACTGATTCAACAGGCAGATAGAACTGGGATAGAAGAACCTGTTCTAGAACCTGTCCAGAAACTAATTTAACAGGCAGATACAACTGGGATAGAAGCTGTTCTAGAACCTGTGGTCAGAAACTGATTCAACAGACAGATAGAACTGGGACAGAAGCTGTTCTAGAACCTGTGATCCAGAAACTAATTTAACAGGCAGATACAACTGGGATAGAAGCTGTTCTAGAACCCGTGGTCCAGAAACTGATTCAACAGACAGATAGAACTGGGACAGAAGCTGTTCTAGAACCTGTGGTACAGAAACTGATTTAACAGGCAGATAGAACTGGGACAGAAGCTGTTCTAGAACCTGTGATCCAGAAACTGATTTAACAGGCATATAGAACTGGGATAGAAGCTGTTCTAGAACCTGTGGTCCAGAAACTGATTTAACAGGCAATAGAGCTGATAGAATCTGTGGTCCAGAAACTGAGATAGAACTGGGATAGAAGCTGTTCTAGAACCTGTGATCCAGAAACTGAAACAGGCAGATATAACTGTTTTAGAACCTGTGGACCAGAAACGATTTAACAGGCAGATAGAACTGGGATAGAAGCTGTTCGAGAACCTGTGGTCCAGAAACTGATTTAACAGGCAGATAGAACTGGGATAGAAGCTGTTTTAGAACCTGTGGTCCAGAAACTGATTTAACAGGCAGATAGAACTGGGATAGATGCTGTTCTAGAACCTGTGGTCCAGAAACTGATTTAACAGGCATAGAACTGGGATAGAAGCTGTTCCAGAAACTGAGAACCTGTAAAACTGTTTTAGAACCTGTGGACCAGAAAAGCGGTCCAGAAACTGATTTAACAGGCAGATATTTAAACTGGGAACTGGGAAACTGTTCTTAGAACCTGTGGTCCAGAAACTGGATTTAACAGGCAGATAGAACTGGGATAGAAGCTGTTCTAGAACCTGTGGTCCAGAAACTGATTTAACAGGCATATATAATCTGGGATAGAATGTGGTCCAGAAACTGATTTAACAGGCAGATAGAACTGGGATAGAAGCTGTTTAGAACCTGTGGACCAGAAACTGATTTAACAGGCAGATAGAACTGGGATAGAAGCTGTTCGAGAACCTGTGGTCCAGAAACTGATTTAACAGGCAGGCATAGAACTGGGATAGAAACTGTTTAACAGGCAGATAGAACCTGTGTGATCCAGAAACTGATTTAACAGGCAGATATAACTGGGATAGAAGCTGTTTTAGAACCTGTGGTCCAGAAACTGATTTAACAGGCAGATATTGGGATAGAAGCTGTTTTAGAACCTGTGGTCCAGAAACGGATTTAACAGGCAGATAGAACTGGGATAGATGCTGTTCTAGAACCTGTGGTCCAGAAACTGATTTAACAGGCAGATAGAACTGGGATAGAAGCTGTTCGAGAACCTGTGGTCCAGAAACTGATTTAACAGGCAGATATAACTGGGATAGAAGCTGTTTTAGAACCTGTGGTCCAGAAACGGATTTAACAGGCAGATAGAACTGGGATAGAATCTGCTGATTTAACAGGCAGATAGAACTGGGATAGAAGCTGTTTTAGAACCTGTGGACCAGAAACGGATTTAACAGGCAGATAGAACTGGGATAGAAGCTGTTTTAGAACCTGTGGTCCAGAAACGGATTTAACAGGCAGATAGAACTGGGAAAGATGCTGTTCTAGAACCTGTGGTCCAGAAACTGATTTAACAGGCATATAGAGCTGGGATAGAATCTGTTCTAGAACCTGTGATCCAGAAACTGATTTAACAGGCAGATAGAACTGGGATAGAAGCTGTTCGAGAACCTGTGGTCCAGAAACTGATTTAACGGGCAGATATAACTGGGATAGAAGCTCTTTTAGAACCTGTGGTCCAGAAACAGATTTAACAGGCAGATAGAACTGGGATAGATGCTGTTCTAGAACCTGTGATCCAGAAACTGATTTAACAGGCAGATTTAGATGCTGTTCTAGAACCTGTGGTCAGAAACTGATTTAACAGGCAGATAGAACTGGGATTGAAGCTGTTCTAGAACCTGTGGAAACTGATTTAACCAGAAACTGGGATTTAACAGGCAGATATTTAACTGGGATAGAAGCTGTTTTAGAACCTGTGGTCCAGAAACGGATTTAACAGGCAGATAGAACTGGGATAGAATCTGTGGTCCAGAAACTGATTTAACAGGCAGATAGAACTGGGATAGAAGCTGTTTTAGAACCTGTGGACCAGAAACGGATTTAACAGGCAGATAGAACTGGGATAGAAGCTGTTTTAGAACCTGTGGTCCAGAAACGGATTTAACAGATAGAACTGGGAAAGATGCTGTTCTAGAACCTGTGGTCCAGAAACTGATTTAACAGGCAGATAGAACTGGGATAGAAGCTGTTCTAGAACCTGTGGATTTAACCAGAAACTGTTCGATTTAACTGATTTAACGGGCAGATATAACTGGGATAGAAGCTGTTTTAGAACCTGTGGTCCAGAAACAGATTTAACAGGCAGATAGAACTGGGAACTGAACCTGGATAGAAACGCTGAACTAGAACTGTTCTAGAACCTGTGGTCCAGAAACTGATTTAACAGGCAGATAGAACTGGGATAGAAGCTGTTCTAGAACCTGTGGTCCAGAAACTGATTTAACAGGCAGATAGAACTGGGATAGAAGCTGTTCTAGAACCTGTGGTCCAGAAACTGATTTAACAGGCAGATAGAACTGGGATAGATGCTGTTCTAGAACCTGTGGTCCAGAAACTGATTTAACAGGCAGATAGAACTGGGATAGAAGCTGTTTTAGAACCTGTGGTCCAGAAACTGATTAAACAGTCAGATAGAACTGGGATAGAAGCTGTTCTAGAACCTGTGGTCCAGAAACTGATTTAACAGGCAGATAGAACTGGGATAGAAGCTGTTCTAGAACCTGTGATCCAGAAACTGATTTAACAGGCAGATAGAACTGGGATAGAAGCTGTTCTAGAACCTGTGGTCCAGAAACTGATTTAACAGGCATATAGAGCTGGGATAGAATCTGTGGTCCAGAAACTGATTTAACAGGCAGATAGAACTGGGATAGAAGCTGTTTTAGAACCTGTGGACCAGAAACGGATTTAACAGGCAGATAGAACTGGGATAGAAGCTGTTCTAGAACCTGTGGTCCAGAAACTGATTTAACAGGCATATAGAGCTGGGATAGAACCTGTGGTCCAGAAACTGATTTAACAGGCAGATAGAACTGGGATAGAAGATGTTCTAGAACCTGTGGTCCAGAAACTGATTTAACAGGCAGATAGAACTGGGATAGATGCTGTTCTAGAACCTGTGGTCCAGAAACTGATTTAACAGGCAGATAGAACTGGGATAGAAGCTGTTTTAGAACCTGTGGTCCAGAAACGGATTTAACAGGCAGATAGAACTGGGATAGATGCTGTTCTAGAACCTGTGGTCAGGCAGAAACTGATTTAACAGGCAGATAGAACTGGGATAGAAGCTGTTCTAGAACCTGTGGTCCAGAAACTGATTAAACAGGCAGATAGAACTGGGATAGAAGCAGTTCTAGAACCTGTGGTCCAGAAACTGATTTAACAGGCAGATAGAACTGGGATAGAAGCAGTTCTAGAACCTGAAACTGATTTAACAGGCAGATCCAGAAACCTGATTTTAACAGGCAGATAGAACTGGGATAGAAGCAGTTCTAGAACCTGTGGTCCAGAAACTGATTTAACAGGCAGATAGAACTGGGATAGAAGCAGTTCTAGAACCTGTGGTCCAGAAACTGATTTAACAGGCAGATAGAACTGGGATAGAAGCTGTTCTAGAACCTGTGGTCCAGAAACTGATTTAACAGGCAGATAGAACTGGGATAGAAGCTGTTCTAGAACCTGTGGTCCAGAAACTGATTTAACAGGCAGATAGAACTGGGATAGAAGCTGTTCTAGAACCTGTGGTCCAGAAACTGATAAGCAACCACTGGTCCTAGACTGGTGCCCTGAATGGCATATGTTTTTTGAAAACACCAATATGTGTGTGTGTGTGTGTGTGTGTCCAGTCTGAGTGTCCACTATGTGTGTGTGTGAGTGTCAGTGTGTGTGTCTGTGTGTGTCCAGTGTGTGTGTGTGTGCATGTGTGTGCACTAGAGCGTGTGTCTAATGTGTGTGTGTCCCCAATATGTGTGTGTGTCCAATGTGTGTGTCTAATGTGAGTTTGTTTGTGCATGTGTCCAATGTTTGTGTGTGTGTGTGTGTGTGTGTGCGTGTCCTGTGTGTGTGTGTGTGTGTGTTTGTATCCAAAGTGTGTTTGTGTGTGTCTGTGTGTCCAGTGTGTGTGTGTGTGTGTGTATGTGTGTCCGTCCAGTGTGTGTGTGTCTGTGTGTGAGTGTGAGTGCGTCAGTGTGTGTGTGTATCACTGGCACAGGGACACTGAGGAGTCCCAAATCCCAAAGGA
This sequence comes from Oncorhynchus keta, assembly GCF_023373465.1. Lineage (NCBI taxonomy): Eukaryota > Metazoa > Chordata > Actinopteri > Salmoniformes > Salmonidae > Oncorhynchus > Oncorhynchus keta. Next base: position 19,057 of record NW_026287297.1, on the reverse strand, counting down.
ATCATCATAAACCCTAAACCCTGGATAGAGGGGCTCAGTGAATGTGGAGGTGAATGTGATCAGGTGGGTCAGTGTGTAAGAGGAGACTCTGTAGAAGGACAGAGTGCCGGCTGGCCAGTCCAGATACACTCCTACTCTGTGGGAGCTGGAGGAGGGGACGTCTATGGTAGTGGGATTATTATTGTGACAGGCAATGTAACGGTTGTCACAGCAGTACAGACTCCAGGACTTGTCATTGTATCCAAGCCAACATTCCTTAACCCCTCCTCTCCTGCTGATTCCTTTATATGTCACTCCTATATCAGCCCCTCTTCCACTCCACTCTACCTCCCAGTAACAGCGCCCAGTCAGACCCTCTCTACACAGCACCTGTCCACAGCCATCAAATCTCTCTGGGTGATCAGGATACAGCTGCTCCTCTGTCCTACATGTCACCTTTCTGTTCTCCTCAGACAGAGAGAGGCGTCTGTTTACTGTGTTTAGGTCCAGTGTGAGATCACAGACATCTGATGGATGAAACCAGACACAATATTAGAAATCATCATCATTCACATTAGAATGTTAACTCACTTTTCACTAATTCATTTAATGTAGATGTTTCTAGGTATCAAAAGGAGAAGTTAAGGTAACTTGAGACTTGTTGAATGATCATATGTTATACTGTATGGTAATATAAAACACACTTATTCACATTAATTACACACACACACACACACACCTGCATAAATACAAACACACATTTCTAATGTAACACGAACACGCCACACACACACACCACACACAAACACACATTTCGTATTTAACACACACACAAACACACATTGTCAAAGCTTCTCTTTGTAAACTTTGGTGCCCCTGATTTCTGCTTCTGTAGAACTACAGCTGATATTTAATATGACCAAGTAAGTAATGATGGTGGTCTTTGACTTTGACTTAACTTGAATTAAGACTTATTCTTAGTCATATTCTTCACATCAGTCAACACTCACATTTTCTAAGTCCAGATTTCATTCTGTTCTCTCCACCATGTTCCACACTGTAGCGGTAAGCAGAAGGACAGACAGTCATTGAGGAATACACATGAACTCACACACACGCACGTGCACACACACACACACACACACGCACGCACACGCACGCACGCACGCACACACACGGTCAAGCGTGACACACGGTCAATGTTTGTCTGTGTGTGTCCAGTATGTGTGTGTGTGTCGAGTGTGTGTGTCCAGTGTGTGTGTGTGTGAGTGTGTCCAGTGTTTGTGTGTGTCCAGTGTGTGTGTTTGTGTCCAGTATGTGTGTGTGTCCAGTGCGCGTGTGTGTGTGTGTCCAGTGTGTGTGCATGTGTGCGTGTATATGTCCAGTGTGTGTGTGTGTGTGTGTGTGTGTGTGTGTGTGTGTGTGTGTGTGTGTGTGTGTGTGTGTGTGTGTGTGTGTGTGTGTGTGTGTGACACACAGGACACACACTCACACCCAGTCAGCATGTAACTTTGTCCAAGAGGTGGTCAGACTGTTTGCCTTAACCAGCCTGATAAGTCCAACATGTCTGATATGAACATTGACATGAACCCTCTACATACTTGAGTTTCTCCAGTCTGTAGTGTGGATCCTCCAGTCCAGCAGAGAGCAGTCTGACTCCTGAGTCTCCTGGGTGATTGTAGCTCAGGTCCAGCTCTCTCAGGTGTGAGGGGTTTGACCTCAGAGCTGAGACCAGAGAAGCACAGCCTTCTTCTGTGACTAGACAGCCTGACAGCCTGCAAAGAGTCAAATCATATTAAAATCACACTGATATTCTTTGGTGGTGAAAATAGTGGCAGTATATATTTGTTCAACATATTCAGATACATCAGTGTCCTGAAAGCTGCCATATCTATTAATAAATGAACGTGTCATTATTATAAATGATCAAAGTATTGCTTGTAGAGAAAGAAATATATAGTACGAATATGTGAGTAGACTGACCAGACCAGTTTAAAAAGCAGTATCAGTCAAAAGACAGACAGTGAGGAATCAGATTTAGATTGTATTGAGTATACAGTCCACACCATATCTATTTTGACAGTGAAGCTAACATTTTAAATGTTTCTCTGTACTCCAACATTTTGGATTTGAGATCAAATGTTTCATATGAGGTGACAGTATATAATGTCACCTTTTATTTGAGGGTATTTTAATTTTGTAATTGTTTTATTTTATTTCACCTTTATTTAACCAGTTAGGCTAGTTGAGAACAAGTTCTCATTTGCAACTGCGACCTGGCCAAGATAAAGCATAGCAGTGTGAACAGACAACAGAGTTACACATGGAGTAAACAATAAACAAGTCAATAACACAGTAGAAAAAAGGGAGTCTATATACATTGTGTGCAAAAGGCATGAGGAGGTAGGCGAAAACTTACAATATTGCAGATTAACACTGGAGTGATAAATGATCAGATGGTCATGTACAGGTAGAGATATTGGTGTGCAAAAGAGCAGAAAAGTAAATAAATAAAAACAGTATGGGGATGAGGTAGGTAAAAATGGGTGGGCTATTTACCGATAGACTATGTACAGCTGCAGCGATCAGTTAGCTGCTTAGATAGCAGATGTTTGAAGTTGGTGAGGGAGATAAAAGTCTCCAACTTCAGCGATTTTTGCAATTCGTTCCAGTCACAGGCAGCAGAGAACTGGAACGAAAGGCGGCCAAATGAGGTGTTGGCTTTAGGGATGATCAGTGAGATGCACCTGCTGGAGCGCGTGCTACGGATGGGTGTTGCCATCGTGACCAGTGAACTGAGATAAGGCAGAGCTTTACCTAGCATGGACTTGTAGATGACCTGGAGCCAGTGGGTCTGGCGACGAATATGTAGCGAGGGCCAGCCGACTAGAGCATGCAAGTCGCAGTGGTGAGTGGTATAAGGTGCTTTAGTGACAAACGGATGACACTGTGATAAACTGCATCCAGTTTGCTGAGTAGAGTGTTGGAAGCAATTTTGTAGATGACATCGCCGAAGTCGAGGATCAGTAGGATAGTCAGTTTTACTAGGGTAAGTTTGGCGGCGTGAGTGAAGGAGGCTTTGTTGCGGAATAGAAAGCCGACTCTTGATTTGATTTTCGATTGGAGATGTTTGATATGAGTCTGGAAGGAGAGTTTACAGTCTAGCCAGACACCTAGGTACTTATAGATGTCCACATATTCAAGGTCGGAACGATCCAGGGTGGTGATGCTGGTCAGGCGTGCGGGTGAAGGCAGCAAACGGTTGAAAAACATGCATTTGGTTTTACTAGCGTTTAAGAGCAGTTGGAGGCCACGGAAAGAGTGTTGTATGGCATTGAAGCTCGTTTGGAGGTTAGATAGCACAGTGTCCAAGGACGGGCCGGAAGTATATAGAATAGTGTCGTCTGCGTAGAGGTGGATCAGGGAGTCCCCCGTAGCAAGTGCAACATCATTGATATATACAGAGAAAAGAGTCGGCCCGAGGATTGAACCCTGTGGCACCGCCATAGAGACAGCCAGAGGACCGGACAGCATGCCCTCCGATTTGACACACTGAACTCTGTCTGCAAAGTAATTGGCGAACCAGGCAAGGCAGTCATCCGAAAAACCGAGGCTACTGAGTCTGCCGATAAGAATATGGTGATTGACAGAGTCGAAAGCCTTGGCAAGGTCGATGAAGACGGCTGCACAGTACTGTCTTTTATCGATGGCGGTTATGATATCGTTTAGTACCTTGAACGTGGCTGAGGTGCACCCGTGACCGGCTCGGAAACCAGATTGCACAGCGGAGAAGGTACGGTGGGATTCGAGATGGTCAGTGACCTGTTTGTTGACTTGGCTTTCGAAGACCTTAGATAGGCAGGGCAGGATCGATATAGGTCTGTAACAGTTTGGGTCCAGGGTGTCTCCCCTTTGAATAGGGGGATGACTGCGGCAGCTTTCCAAGCCTTGGGGATCTCAGACGATATGAAAGAGAGGTTGAACAGGCTGGTAATAGGGGTTGCGACAATGCTGGCGGATAGTTTCAGAAATAAAGGGTCCAGGTTTTGCAGCTCTTTCAGAACATCTGCTATCTGGATTTGGGTAAAGGAGAACCTGGAGAGGCTTGGGCGAGTAGCTGCGGGGGGGCGGAGCTGTTGGCCGAGATTGGAGTAGCCAGGCAGAATGCATGGCCAGCCGTTGAGAAACGCTTGTTGAAGTTTTCGATAATCATGGATTTATCTGTAGTGACCGTGTTACCTAGCCTCAGTGCAGTGGGCAGCTGGGAGGAGGTGCTCTTGTTCTCCATGGACTTCACAGTGTCCCAGAACTTTTTGGAGTTGGAGCTACAGGATGCAAACTTCTGCCTGAAGAAGCTGGCCTTAGCTTTCCTGACTGACTGCGTGTATTGGTTCCTGACTTCCCTGAACAGTTGCATATCGCAGGGACTATTCGATGCTATTGCAGTCCGCCACAGGATGTTTTTGTGCTGGTCGAGGGCAGTCAGGTCTGGAGTGAACCAAGGGCTATGTCTGTTCTTAGTTCTGCATTTTTTGAACGGAGCATGCTTATCTAAAATGGTGAGGAAGTTACTTTTAAAGAATGACCAGGCATCCTCAACTGACGGGATGAGGTCAATGTTCTTCCAGGATACCCGGGCCAGGTCGATTAGAAAGGCCTGCTCACAGAAGTGTTTTAGGGAGCGTTTGACAGTGATGAGGGGTGGTCGTTTGACTGCGGCTCCGTAGTGGATACAGGCAATGAGGCAGTGATCGCTGAGATCCTGGTTGAAGACAGCGGAGGTGTATTTGGAGGGCCAGTTGGTCAGGATGACGTCTATGAGGGTGCCCTTGTTTACAGATTTAGGGTTGTTCCTGGTGGGTTCCTTGATGATTTGTTTGAGATTGAGGGCATCAAGCTTAGATTGTAGGACTGCCGGGGTGTTAAGCATATCCCAGTTTAGGTCACTTAACAGAACAAACTCTGAAGCTAGATGGGGGGCGATCAATTCACAAATGGTGTCCAGGGCACAGCTGGGAGCTGAGGGGGGTCGGTAGCAGGCGGCAACAGTGAGAGACTTATTTCTGGAGAGAGTAATTTTCAAAATTAGTAGTTCGAACTGTTTGGGTATGGACCTGGAAAGTATGACATTACTTTGCAGGCTATCTTTGCAGTAGACTGCAACTCCTCCCCCTTTGGCAGTTATATCTTGACGTAAAATGTTATAGTTGGGTATGGAAATCTCAGAATTTTTGGTGGCCTTCCTGAGCCAGGATTCAGACACGGCAAGGACATCAGGGTTAGCAGAGTGTGAGAGTAAGTAAAACAAATGTAGGGAGGAGGCTTCTGATGTTGACATGCATGAAACCAAGGCTTACATATCTGTTTCACCATTTAGAGAAATAAAAGCAATTTATGTATCTAGTCCCCCATTCGAAGAAGTGATAAATATTCTGACCAACTCACTTATAGTGTATTAAAGTAGTCAAAAGTTTAGTATTTGGTCCCATATTCTATGAACACAATGACTACATCAAGCCTGTGACGTCATCATTGAGAAAGATCATGAATTAATCATGAATAATAATGAGTGAGGGAGTTAGAGGCTACAACAAAACATACTAACCTCTCACCATTAACCTCAAATAAAAGGTGACACTCTGTACTGTCTCCTAATTTGAAACGTTCTATCTCAAATCCAAAATGCTGGAGCACAGCACCAAATTTAAAACTGTAAGCTTCACTGTCCAAACACATATGGGCTCTGATAAAAACACATGTGGGTCTGGTGAACAGTTATCACTTGTTGACCAACTACAGGAATACTGACCTCAGAGTCTCCAGTTTACAGTGGGGATTCCCCAGTCCAGCAGAGAGCAGCTTCACTCCTGAATCCTTCAGGTCATTGTTACTCAGATCCAGCTCTCTCAGGTGTGAGGGGTTTGACCTCAGAGCTGAGACCAGAGAAGCACAGCCTTCCTCTGTGACTCCACAGTCTGACAGCCTGCAAAGAGATCATCATGACTTCACAAACACACTGTTCATTTAACACCAGTAGTGTAGAAGGACAATTTCAGATGCATTTGGTTTATTCTCTCAAACAGGATATATTCATGTTCCGTCTCCTAGAATTGTACGATCATAATGTTATGTAATGTGAAAATCAATTCATTGGCATAAAAAGTTATTCAATAATAAATATTTTTTTTTCTCAACGTATTTCTTCCTGATGATTAGTTATGTAATGTGAAAATCAATTAATTGGCATAACAAATTATTCAATAATAAATAGTTTTTGATCAACTGAATATTTCTTCCTCATGATTAGTTCTTATATGTCATTTTATTTACTCACAGAACAGCTCTGGAGGCTTTGACCACTGGCAGCAGCCTCAGAAGACCTTCCTCTGATCTGGAGTATTTCTTCAGGTCAAACACATCCAGCTCCTTTTCTGAAGTCAGCAACACAAAGACCAGAGCTGACCACTGTGCAGGTGACAGTTTGGCTTCTGAGAGACTTCCTGATCTCAGGTAGCTTTGGATCTCCTCCACTAGAGAATGGTCATTCAGTTCATTCAGACAGTGGAACAGATTGATGCTCCTCTCTGGAGAGGGATTCTCCCTGATCTTCTCCTTGATGTACTTGACTGTTTCTTCATGGCTCTGTGAGCTGCTTCTTGTCTTTGTCAGTAGACCTCGTAAGTGCTTCTGATTGGACTCCAGTGAGAGGCCCAGAAGGAAGCGGAGGAAAAGGTCCAGGTTTCCCGTCTCACTTTGTAAGGCTTTATCCACAGCACTCTTGAAGACTGTAAATTCAGGCTTGTGTCTTTTCCTCACAGAAAGATTCCTGGACGTTGATTGAGCTTTGGCCATTAGATTCGAATTGTTGTTGATGAATGAGAGGAACACATATACAGCAGCCAGAAACTCCTGAATGCTCAGATGAACAAAGCAGTACACCTTGTCCTGGTACAGCACACATTCCTCTTTAAAGAGCTGTGTGCACAATCCTGAGTACACTGAGGCTTCATTGACATCAATGCCAGCTTCTTTCAGGTCTTTTTCATAGAAAATCTGACTGCCTTTCACAAGCTGTTGAAAAGCCAGTTTTCCCAGTGACAGAATGCTCTCTTTATTCCAGTGTGGACCTGTCTCTTCTTTCCCAAGATACTTTTCATTCTTCTGTTTGGTATGAAACACCACAAGGTGTGTGTACATCTCAGTCAGAGTCTTGGGCATCTCTACTCTCTTATGTTTCAGCATGTGTTCAAGGACTGTTGCAGAAATCCAACAGAAGACTGGAATGTGGCACATGATGTGGAGGCTCCTTGATGTCTTTATGTGTGAGATGATTCTGCTGGCCAGGTCCTCATCACTGAATCTCTTCCTGAAGTACTCCTCCTTCTGTGGGTCATTGAACCCTCGTACCTCTGTCACCTGGTCAACACACCCTGAAGGGATCTTATTGGCTGCTGCAGGTCGGGTAGTTATCCAGAGGAGAGCAGAGGGGGAGCAGATTTCCCTTGATGAGATTTGTCAGCAGAACATCCACTGAGGTTGACTCTGTGACGTCCCAACAGATCTTGTTGTTCTGGAAGTCTAGGGGCAGTCGGCACTCATCCAGACCATCAAAGATGAACAGAACATTGTACTTGTTGTAGTTGGAGATTCTTGAAACTTTGGTTTCCATTGAGAAGTGATTAAGAAGTTCAATTAAAGTGTGTTTGTCCCCTTTCATCAAATTCAGCTCCCGAAAAGGGAATGAAAATACAAATTGGACATCCTGATTTGCTTTTCCTTCAGCCCAGTCCAGAATGAACTTCTGCACAGAGACTGTTTTTCCAATGCCAGCGACTCCTTTGTCAGCACAGTTCTGATAGGTTTGCCTTGTCCAGTTAAGGGTGTGAAGATGTCGTTACATTTGATTGCAGTCTCTGGTCTTGCTTGTTTCCTGGTTGTTGTCTCAATCTGTCTCAGCTCATGTTCATTATTGACCTCTCCTGTTCCACCCTCTGTGATGTAGAGCTCTGTGTAGATCTTATTGAGAAGTGTTGGGTTTCCTTGTTTAGCGATCCCCTCAAATACACATTGAAACTTCTTCTTTAGATGACATTTGAGTTCACGTTGGCAAATCACAGCGAGCTCATCTGAATGAAGAAATAACACAGCGGATATTAATATTACGTCATTACAGACTGGTGTTATTATTATTGTTATTATTATATTATTATTGGTATTATTGATGGTATTATTAATGCTGTCTCTCTCTCTAAATGAATCACCACAACACATCCCTGCTGCTACTTGATGAGGTCACTAGGTGTTGTTTTAAGGCTGCTACAATATCATTGAGTTACACAGCTACTTTAGCTGTACTTTAGCTACAGCTTTTAAATGTTATAAAACATCATTCAACATGAGTCAGACAGATCTTACATTTCTCCAGTGTGTCAGCAAGCTCCTTCTGGTTCATTTTCCTCAGGATGTGCAGTGTGATCTTCAGAGCCCCCTCTCTGGCACTGCTCTCCTGCTTCTCATCTTCAGCGTCCACCACTTCCTTATCCTGCTTCTGACTCTCAAAGTCTTCTGGGAGTTCTGGACTAAGAATCCTCTTGAACAGCTTCAGCTCGTTCTTCACAAATGTCATAATCTTCTCTTCAAGCAACTGAAATAAATAAAGTAAATAAGTTAAGCAAGAAACAAAATGCTTTCTCATCAACACATTAATGAATGATTGACAGATCAACTTTACTTGAGGTAAACAAAAACAAATGTACATAACAGGACCACATACACTGAATATGGAGTCCAGGTCTGTTTGATGAATCTGGGAAGACTGACCACTGAGAATCTCTGACTCTGATCTCTCCTGTTGGTTTCTGTGGACAAAATGAAAACAACAACAATAAATGGGAAAATGGGAGGAGAAATGACTAGAGACAGTGTTGTTTAACTCACTGACCAGGACCCATGAGTTCTTCTTACCTTTGTTCAGTAGAAAAGTCTTCCTCTCTAAACATTATAGGAGGTTCCATAGACCGGTCACTCTTCATGGACACACAGCTGGGAACAGGGGAGGCTGGTCTCTCCTGCTTGATTGGACTTCAACACAACAGAGACAAACATTACATCTCTCATCTACTCTGAGCTCAGATATGGAAATTTGAGAAGAGTTTTATACCAAAACGCCATATATCACTTTACAGAAATGTTTGCAAATTAGCTTTGGTAATGTATGTTGATGCTAATATGATGTACAATAATGTATGTTGATGCTAATATGATGTACAATAATGTATGTTGATGCTAATATGATGTACAATAATGTATGTTGATGCTAATGCTATGTACAATAATGTATGTTGATGCTAATATGATGTACAATAATGTATGTTGATGCTAATATGATGTACAATAATGTATGTTGATGCTAATGCTATGTACAATAATGTATGTTGATGCTAATATGATGTACAATAATGTATGTTGATGCTAATATGATGTACAATAATGTATGTTGATGCTAATGCTATGTACAATAATGTATGTTGATGCTAATGCTATGTACAATAATGTATGTTGATGCTAATGCTATGTACAATAATGTATGTTGATGCTAATGCTATGTACAATAATGTATGTTGATGCTAATGCTATGTACACTAATGTATGTTGATGCTAATGCTATGTACAATAATGTATGTTGATGCTAATATGATGTACAATATTCAGTTATGTTTCCATATGATAACAATAGACTAATATATTCAATATGCCATAAACTATCGTTTTTTAAAACAGTTTCACTAATTAATTCTAATTAACTTAATCATGATGACCCCTCACTATTGACATTAGTTGCACTAATTGCACTGTTTGTCTACATAACCTGGTTCAAGTATTCATGACATCACCCTGAAGACACAGTGATGCTGAAACGTTGGTAAAAAATGGAATAAAGTTATATATGGAGTTTATATATGGAGTTTATATATGGAGTTTATATATGGAGTTTATATATGGAGTTTATATATGGAGTTTATACATGGAGTTTATACATGGAGTTTATATATGGAGTTTATATATGGAGTTTATATATGGAGTTTATATATGGAGTTTATATATGGAGTTTATACATGGAGTTTATATATGGAGTTTATACATGGAGTTTATATATGGAGTTTATATATGGAGTTTATACATGGAGTTTATACATGGAGTTTATACATGGAGTTTATATATGGAGTTTATACATGGAGTTTATATATGGAGTTTATATATGGAGTTTATATATGGAGTTTATATATGGAGTTTATATATGGAGTTTATATATGGAGTTTATACATGGAGTTTATATATGGAGTTTATACATGGAGTTTATATATGGAGTTTATATATGGAGTTTATATATGGAGTTTATATATGGAGTTTATATATGGAGTTTATATATGGAGTTTATACATGGAGTTTATATATGGAGTTTATATATGGAGTTTATACATGGAGTTTATATATGGAGTTTATATATGGATGGAGTTTATATATGGAGTTTATACATGAGTTTATGGAGTTTATATATGGAGTTTATATATGGAGTTTATATATGGAGTTTATATATGGAGTTTATACATGGAGTTTATACATGGAGTTTATATATGGAGTTTATATATGGAGTTTATATATGGAGTTTATATATGGAGTTTATACATGGAGTTTATACATGGAGTTTATATATGGAGTTTATATATGGAGTTTATATATGGAGTTTATATATGGAGTTTATACATGGAGTTTATATATGGAGTTTATATATGGAGTTTATATATGGAGTTTATATATGGAGTTTATATATGGAGTTTATATATGGAGTTTATATATGGAGTTTATACATGGAGTTTATACATGGAGTTTATATATGGAGTTTATACATGGAGTTTATATATGGAGTTTATATATGGAGTTTATATATGGAGTTTATACATGGAGTTTATATATGGAGTTTATATATGGAGTTTATATATGGAGTTTATACATGGAGTTTATACATGGAGTTTATATATGGAGTTTATATATGGAGTTTATATATGGAGTTTATATATGGAGTTTATATATGGAGTTTATATATGGAGTTTATATATGGAGTTTATATATGGAGTTTATACATGGAGTTTATATATGGAGTTTATATATGGAGTTTATATATGGAGTTTATACATGGAGTTTATATATGGAGTTTATATATGGAGTTTATATATGGAGTTTATATATGGAGTTTATATATGGAGTTTATATATGGAGTTTATACATGGAGTTTATATATGGAGTTTATATATGGAGTTTATATATGGAGTTTATATATGGAGTTTATATATGGAGTTTATATATGGAGTTTATATATGGAGTTTATATATGGAGTTTATACATGGAGTTTATATATGGAGTTTATATATGGAGTTTATACATGGAGTTTATATATGGAGTTTATACATGGAGTTTATATATGGAGTTTATATATGGAGTTTATATATGGAGTTTATATGGAGTTTATATATGGAGTTTATACATGGAGTTTATATATGGAGTTTATATATGGAGTTTATATATGGAGTTTATATATGGAGTTTATATATGGAGTTTATATATGGAGTTTATACATGGATATATGTTTATATATGGAGTTTATATATGGAGTTTATATATGGAGTTTATATATGGAGTTTATATATGGAGTTTATATATGGAGTTTATACATATGGAGTTTATATATGGAGTTTATATATGGAGTTTATATATGGAGTTTATACATATGGAGTTTATATATGGAGTTTATATATGGAGTTTATATATGGAGTTTATATATGGAGTTTATATGGAGTTTATACAGTATATGGAGTTTATATATGGAGTTTATATGGAGTTTATATATGGAGTTTATACATGGAGTTTATATGGAGTTTATATATGGAGTTTATATATGGAGTTTATACATGGAGTTTATATGGAGTTTATATATGGAGTTTATATATGGAGTTTATACATGGAGTTTATATATGGAGTTTATATATGGAGTTTATATGGAGTTTATACATGGAGTTTATACATGGAGTTTATATATGGAGTTTATATATGGAGTTTATACATGTTTATATGGAGTTTATATATGGAGTTTATATATGGAGTTTATACATGGAGTTTATATATGGAGTTTATACAGTATATATGGAGTTTATATATGGAGTTTATATATGGAGTTTATACAGTATATGGAGTTTATATATGGAGTTTATACAGTATATGGAGTTTATATATGGAGTTTATATATGGAGTTTATACATGGAGTTTATACATGGAGTTTATATGGAGTTTATACATGGAGTTTATATATGGAGTTTATACAGTATATGGAGTTTATACATGGAGTTTATATATGGAGTTTATATATGGAGTTTATATATGGAGTTTATATATGGAGTTTATGTATGGAGTTTATATATGGAGTTTATATATGGAGTTTATACATGGAGTTTATATATGGAGTTTATATGGAGTTTATATAGTTTATATGGAGTTTATATATGGAGTTTATATATGGAGTTTATATATGGAGTTTATACAGTATATGGAGTTTATATATGGAGTTTATACAGTGGAGTTTATATATGGAGTTTATACAGTATATGGAGTTTATACATGGAGTATATGGAGTTTATATATGGAGTTTATATATGGAGTTTATACATGGAGTTTATATATGGAGTATATGGAGTTTATATAGTATATGGAGTTTATACAGTATAGTTTATATATGGAGTTTATATATGGAGTTTATAATGGAGTTTATATATGGAGTTTATATATGGAGTTTATGTATGGAGTTTATATATGGAGTTTATATATGGAGTTTATACAGTAACAATATGTTAGTGGAACCATTTATCATTTATATCTTATAGTTTATTAGCCTACACCCAGTTAGCTAGAACCTCCACATAAAAATATCTGGGTGTGCTCCAGCTCATGTTTTCTAAAAACAATTGGAACCATTTCCCTGTTTGACCGCTAGGTGTTATGGGTATTATGACACCTCCACTGTGGGGCTCTATAAAACTATTGGAACCATTTCCTGTTTGACCGCTAGGTGTTATGGGTATTATGACACCTCCACTGTGGGGCTCTATAAAACTATTGGAACCATTTTCCTGTTTGACCGCTAGGTGTTATGGGTATTATGACACCTCCACTGTGGGGCTTTAAAAACTGGGTGGAACCATTTCCTGTTTGACCGAATGTAGAGAATAATACTGTAGTTTAAAACTTGCTTTGATGTTCTCAGTAAAATGTCATGACACTAAACTCTATTTAAAACTATGTAATATCTTAGAACAGTAATATTTAAACACCCATATCAGCCTTCATGCTGATGAAAAAAAAACAACTGAAAAGATGAAAAACACAACTGGATATTGTGTTTATATAAACAATTCATAAAATCTTTAAAAATGGTCCTCTCAAACTCTATTTGGTGCCATGTTCCCCAGAGAATTCCTTTTAGAGGCAGGGCCCCCTTCTCTCTCTCCCCAGTGAGACTCATTTTAGAGGCAGGGCCCTCCTCTCTCTCCCCAGTGAGACTCATTTTAAAATGGTCCTCCCCCTTCTCTTCTCCCATGTTCAGTGAGACTTTCAGAAGACAGGGCCCTTTTCCCCCTAAACAGAGAGGCAGGGCCCCTCCTCTCTCCCCAGTGAGACCATTTTAGAGGCAGGGCCCCTCCTTCTCTCCCCAGTGAGACTCATTTTAGAGCACTGACCCCTAAACAGAGATCCAGCATGTTGGTTGTGGTTAACACAGTGACAATTCATTATTGAAGGTCAATTGTTCTATTTGATGCATTATCTCTTAGAAATAAAACATTTACTAACAGACACATCCAAACAGTCAGGTGATATAATTAATAGATAACTAATACAAATAATACCAATATAAACATAGTAATATTATTAATAATAATAATGTCTCTTTCTCTTTAATAATTTCTCTCATTCTAGTGTGTTGCTTTGTTCATCAGGTATGATATTATTATGCTGTTACTGAATTCAGTTCATAATATCGATGTTAAGAAAAGTCTGTTCAGTGGTTTCATACCAAATTACACAGGAAGCAGGAGCTCATTGGAATTTAGAAAACAACACATGTTCTGATATTCTGAAAAATGATTTAGAACTATGATACATTAACATTTTTACAAATTCTAAAATAACCACAATATAAGAATCGTATCATACGTTCTATATGAACATGTTTTTTGAATTAGACTTGACTCCACCCAGTTAGCTATATGAACAATATGTTTTGTGACTTGACTACAAAGCTATATGAACAATATGTTATAAATGTGACTTGACTCACCCAGTTAGCTATATGAACAATATGTTATAATGTGACTTGACTCCACCCAGTTAGCTATATGAACAATATGTTATAATGTGACTTGACTACACCCAGTTAGCTATATGAACAATATGTTATAATGTGACTTTAGACTCTTGACACCCAGTTAGCTATATGAACAATATGTTATAATGTGACTTGACTCCACCCAGTTAGCTATATGAACAATATGTTATAATGTGACTTGACTCCACCCAGTTAGCTATATGAACAATATGTTATAATGTGACTTGACTACACCCAGTTAGCTATATGAACAATATGTTATAATGTGACTTGACTACCCAGTTAGCTATATGAACAATATGTTATAATGTGACTTGACTACACCCAGTTAGCTATATGAACAATATGTTATAATGTGACTTGACTACACCCAGTTAGCTATATGAACAATATGTTATAATGTGACTTGACTCCACCTAGTTAGCAATATGTTATTGGAATGTGACTTGACTCCACCCAGTTATATATGAACAATATGTTATAATGTGACTTGACTACACCCAGTTAGCTATATGAACAATATGTTATAATGTGACTTGACTACACCCAGTTAGCTATATGAACAATATGTTATAATGTGACTTGACTACACCCAGTTAGCTATATGAACAATATGTTATAATGTGACTTGACTCCACCCAGTTAGCTATATGAACAATATGTTATAATGTGACTTGACTACACCCAGTTAGCTATATGAACAATATGTTATAATGTGACTTGACTACCACCCAGTTAGCTATATGTTATAATGTGACTTGACTACACCCAGTTAGCTATATGAACAATATGTTATAATGTGACTTGACTACACCCAGTTAGCTATATGAACAATATGTTATAATGTGACTTGACTACACCCAGTTAGCTATATGAACAATATGTTATAATGTGACTGACTCCACCCAGTTAGCTATATGAACAATATGTTATAATGTGACTTGACTCCACCCAGTTAGCTATATGAACAATATGTTATAATGTGACTTGACTCCACCCAGTTAGCTATATGAACAATATGTTATTGAATGTGACAATTGTTATAATGTGACTTGACACCCAGTTAGCTATATGAACAATATGTTATAATGTGACTTGACTCCACCCAGTTAGCTATATGAACAATATGTTATAATGTGACTTGACTCCACCCAGTTAGCCACAATATGTTATAATGTGACTTGACTAGTTAGCTATATGAACAATATGTTATAATGTGACTTGACTACACCCAGTTAGCTATATGAACAATATGTTATAATGTGACTTGACTACACCCAGTTAGCTATATGAACAATATGTTATAATGTGACTTGACTATATGAACAATATGTTATTGAATGTGACCCAGTTAGCTATATGAACAATATGTTATAATGTGACTTGACTCCACCCAGTTAGCTATATGAACAATATGTTATTGAATGTGACTTGACTCAACATGTTATAATGTGACAGTTAGCTATATGAACAATATGTTATAATGTGACTTGACTACACCCAGTTAGCTATATGAACAATATGTTATAATGTGACTTGACTACACCCAGTTAGCTATATGAACAATATGTTATAATGTGACTTGACTACACCCAGTTAGCTATATGAACAATATGTTATAATGTGACTTGACTCCACCCAGTTAGCTATATAATGAACAATATGTTATAATGTGACTTGACTACACCCAGTTAGCTATATGAACAATATGTTATTAATGTGACTTGACTACACCCAGTTAGCTATATGAACAATATGTTATAATGTGACTTGACTCCACCCAGTTAGCTATATGAACAATATGTTATAATGTGACTTGACTCCACCCAGTTAGCTATATGAACAATATGTTATAATGTGACTTGACTCCACCCAGTTAGCTATATGAACAATATGTTATAATGTGACTTGACTACACCCAGTTAGCTATATGAACAATATGTTATAATGTGACTTGACTACACCCAGTTAGCTATATGAACAATATGTTATAATGTGACTTGACTTGACTACACCCAGTTAGCTATATGAACAATATGTTATAATGTGACTTGACTCCACCCAGTTAGCTATATGAACAATATGTTATAATGTGACTTGACTCCACCCAGTTAGCTATATGAACAATATGTTATTGAATGTGACTTGACTACACCCAGTTAGCTATATGAACAATATGTTATAATGTGACTACTCCACCCAGTTAGTATATGAACAATATGTTATAATGTGACTACTACACCCAGTTAGCTATATGAACAATATGTTATAATGTGACTTGACTCCACCCAGTTAGCTATATGAACAATATGTTATAATGTGACACTCCACAGTTAGCTATATGAACAATATGTTATAATGTGACTTGACTACACCCAGTTAGCTATATGAACAATATGTTATTGAATGTGACTTGACTACACCCAGTTAGCTATATGAACAATATGTTATAATGTGACTTGACTCCACCCAGTTAGCTATATGAACAATATGTTATAATGTGACTTGACTCCACCCAGTTAGCTATATGAACAATATGTTATAATGTGACTTGACTACACCCAGTTAGCTATATGAACAATATGTTATTGAATGTGACTTGACTACACCCAGTTAGCTATATGAACAATATGTTATAATGTGACTTGACTCACCCAGTTAGCTATATGAACAATATGTTATAATGTGACTTGACTCCACCCAGTTAGCTATATGAACAATATGTTATAATGTGACTTGACTACACCCAGTTAGCTATATGAACAATATGTTATAATGTGACTTGACTACACCCAGTTAGCTATATGAACAATATGTTATAATGTGACTTGACTCCAGTTAGCTATATGAACAACATGTTATTGTGACTTGACTACACCCAGTTAGCTATATGAACAATATGTTATAATGTGACTTGACTCCACCCAGTTAGCTATATGAACAATATGTTATAATGTGACTTGACTGTGCTACAATTGACTCCACCCAGTTAGCTATATGAACAATATGTTATAATGTGACTTGACTACACCCAGTTAGCTATATGAACAATATGTTATTGAATGTGACTGACCACCCAGTTAGCTATATGAACAATATGTTATAATGACTGTTAGCTATGAACAACATGTTGAATGTGACTTGGACTCCACCCAGTTAGCTATATGAACAATATGTTATAATGTGACTGACTCCACCCAGTTAGCTATATGAACAATATGTTATAATGTGACTTGACTACACCCAGTTAGCTATATGAACAATATGTTATTGAATGTGACTTGATAATGTGACTCTACACCCAGTTAGCTATATGAACAATATGTTATTGAATGTGACTTGACTACACCCAGTTAGCTATATGAACAATATGTTATAATGTGACTTGACTACACCCAGTTAGCTATATGAACAATATGTTATAATGTGACTTGACTACACCCAGTTAGCTATATGAACAATATGTTATAATGTGACTTGACTCCACCCAGTTAGCTATATGAACAATATGTTATTGAATGTGACTTGACTACACCCAGTTAGCTATATGAACAATATGTTATTGAATGTGACTTGACTCCACCCAGTTAGCTATATGAACAATATGTTATTGAATGTGACTTGACTCCACCCAGTTAGCTATATGAACAATATGTTATAATGTGACTTGACTACACCCAGTTAGCTATATGAACAATATGTTATAATGTGACTTGACTACACCCAGTTAGCTATATGAACAATATGTTATAATGTGACTTGACTACACCCAGTTAGCTATATGAACAACATGTTATAATGTGACTTGTTGTGACTCCACCCAGTTAGCTATATGAACAATATGTTATAATGTGACAATATGACTACACCCAGTTAGCTATATGAACAATATGTTATAATGTGACTTGACTACCCAGTTAGCTATATGAACAATATGTTATTGAATGTGACACTCCACCAGTTATATATGAACAATATGTTATAATGTGACTTGACTACACCCAGTTAGCTATATGAACAATATGTTATAATGTGACTTGACTACACCCAGTTAGCTATATGAACAATATGTTATAATGTGACTTGCCTACACCCAGTTAGCTATATGAACAATATGTTATAATGTCTTGACTTGACTCCACCAGTTAGCTATATGAACAATATGTTATTGAATGTGACTTGACTACACCAGTTAGCTATATGAACAATATGTTATAATGTGACTTGACTGCACCCAGTTAGCTATATGAACAATATGTTATTGAATGTGACTTGACTACACCCAGTTAGCTATATGAACAATATGTTATAAATGTGACTTGACTACACCCAGTTAGCTATATGAACAATATGTTATAATGTGACTTGACTACACCCAGTTAGCTATATGAACAATATGTTATAATGAATTAGACAATATGACTACACCCAGTTAGCTATATAATGTGAACAGTTAGCTATGTTATTGTTATATGTGACTTGACTACACCCAGTTAGCTATATGAACAATATGTTATACACCCAGTTAGCTGACTGTTATAATGACTACACCCAGTTAGCTATATGAACAATATGTTATTGAATGTGACTTGACTACACCCAGTTAGCTATATGAACAATATGTTATTGAATGTGACTTGACTACAC
>NW_026287296.1:0-1499 GCF_023373465.1 Oncorhynchus keta | reverse complement strand
TTACCCTAGGACTGTACTATCTTTTAGAACCAGATATACATCCCTCCCAAAGACCAGATGATGTGCTGTGGTGTCTGCAGGAACATCTCCTGTCTCTACCACAATGACAACGGTACTACACTCCTCTACAAGGTACAGTACAGCAATGGTTCACCCTCTGATTGGCCAGGTACCCCCAGGTTATCTAATCGGTCCTGGTACTACCCTCTGGACAGGCCAGGTACCCCCAGGTTATCTAATCAGTCCTGGTACTACCCTCTGGACAGGCCAGGGACCCCCAGGTTATCTAATCAGTCCTGGTACTACCCTCTGGACAGGCCAGGTACCCCAGGTTATCTAATTAGTCCTGGTACTACCTCTGGACAGGCCAGGTACCCCCAGGTTATCTAATCCTGGTACTACCCTCTGATAGGCCAGGTACCCCCAGGTTATCTAATCCTGGTACTACCCTCCGATAGGCCAGGTACCCCCAGGTTATATAATCCTGGGACTACCCACTGATAGGCCAGGTACCCCCAGGTTATCTAATCCTGGTACTACCCTCCGATAGGCCAGGTACCCTACCAACAACACTGGCGATCATCAAGGTAAAGTAATATTGTATTGATTCGATGATTGTATTGATGTTTCAGCCTGGGAAGTCGTGGGTGTCAGACTGTATGAAGTATGATTGTACCGACACACTGTCAGGCCCGACCCTGGTGTCCTACTCATTCAGCTGTCCACCTTTCAACCAGACAGAGTGTATGGAAGGTATGGTTAACACACACCACACATACATGCACACACACACACTCACGTACGCACACACACACACACACACACACAGACACACACACACACACACACACACACACACACACACACTTTGGTCAGTCTGTAACACTACTACCTCTCTATGATGTTATTTTAGTTGACCTTTAACCCCTGAGATGTGACTGTTGTCTCCACTCTAGATTGGTGGAACCATTGTAAGTTACATGGATGGATGCTGCAAGTCATGTGAGTAAAGAGAAAGACTACCTGTCCCAGCTATGGTTTCTGGGTAGCTTCCTGTACGCCCATATTTAGTATTTTCCTGTATGCCCATATTAAGTCTCTTCCTGTATGCCCATATTAAGTCTCGCCCTGTATGCCCATATTAAGTCTCTCCCTGTATGCCCATATTAAGTCTCTTCCTGTATGCCCATGTTTAGTCTCTCCTGTATGCCCATGTTTAGTCTCTCCCTGTATGCCCATGTTTAGTCTCTTCCTGTATCCCCATGTTTAGTCTCTTCCTGTTTGGCCATGTTTAGTCTCTCCCTGTATGCCCATGTTTAGTCTCTCCCTGTATGCCCATATTTAGTCTCTTCCTGTATGCCCATGTTTAGTCTCTCCCTGTATGCCCATGTTTAGTCTCTCCCTGTATGCCCATATTTAGTCTCTTCCTGTATGCCCATGTTTAGTCTCTCCTGTATGCCCATGTTTAGTCTCTTCCTGTATGCCCATATTTAGTCTCT
>NW_026287295.1:0-8827 GCF_023373465.1 Oncorhynchus keta | reverse complement strand
TGCTAGAGGGGACGCAGCTGACCCTGGTGCTAGAGGGGAACGCAGCTGACCCTGGTGCTAGAGGGGAACGCAGCTGACCCTGGTGCTAGAGGAGACGCAGCTGACCCTGGTGCTAGAGGGGCACGCAGCTGACCCTGGTGCTAGAAGGGGAACGCAGCTGACCCTGGTGCTAGAGGGGAACGCAGCTGACCCTGGTGCTGAGGGGAACGCAGCTGACCCTGGTGCTAGAGGGGAACGCAGCTGACCCTGGTGCTAGAGGGAACGCAGCTGACCCTGGTGCTAGAGGGAGCACGCAGCTGACCCTGGTGCTGGAGGGGAACGCAGCTGACCCTGGTGCTGGAGGGGAACGCAGCTGACCCTGGTGCTGGAGGAGACGCAGCTGACCCTGGTGCTGGAGGGGAACGCAGCTGACCCTGGTGCTAGAGGGGGAACGCAGCTGACCTAGTGCTAGAGGGAACACCCAGCTGACCCTGGTGCTGGAGAGAACAGCTGACCCTGGTGCTGGAGGGGAACAGCTGACCCTGGTGCTGGAGGGGGAACAGCTGACCCTGGTGCTAGAAGGGGAACGCAGCTGACCCTGTGGTGCTAGAGGGGAACGCAGCTGACCCTGGTGCTGGAGGGAACAGCTGACCCTGGTGCTGGAGGGAACAGCTGACCCTGGTGCTGGAGGGGGAACAGCTGACCCTGGTGCTGGAGGAACAGCTGACCCTGGTGCTGGAGGGGAACAGCTGACCCTGGTGCTGGAGGGGAACATAGCTGACCCTGGTGCTGGAGGAGACAGCTGACCCTGGTGCTGGAGGGGAACAGCTGACCCTGGTGGTAGAGGGGGGGAACAGCTGACCCTGGTGCTGGAGGGGAACAGCTGACCCTGGTGCTGGAGGGGGAACAGCTGACCCTGGTGCTGGAGGGGGAACGCAGCTGACCCTGGTGCTGGAGGGGGAACAGCTGACCCTGGTGCTGGAGAGGTGGCCCTGGTGCTGGAGGGGAACGCAGCTGACCCTGGTGCTGGAGGGGAACGCAGCTGACCCTGGTGCTGGAGGGGAACAGCTGACCCTGGTGCTGGAGGGGAACGCAGCTGACCCTGGTGCTAGAGGAACGCAGCTGACCCTGGTGGAGAGGAACGCAGCTGACCCTGGTGCTGGAGGGGAACGCAGCTGACCCTGGTGCTGGAGGGGAACGCAGCTGACCCTGGTGCTAGGGGAACGCAGCTGACCCTGGTGCTAGAGAACGCAGCTGACCCTGGTGCTAGAGGGGAGCAGCTGACCCTGGTGCTGGAGGGGGAACGCAGCTGACCCTGGTGCTGGAGGAACGCAGCTGACCCTGGTGCTGGAGGAACGCAGCTGACCCTGGTGCTGGAGGGGAACGCAGCTGACCCTGGTGCTAGAGGAAACGCAGCTGACCCTGGTGCTGGAGGGAACGCAGCTGACCCTGGTGCTGGAGGAACGCAGCTGACCCTGGTGCTGGAGGGAACGCAGCTGACCCTGGTGCTGGAGGGAGAGCCCAGCTGACCCTGGTGCTAGAGAGCATGCAGCTGACCCTGGTGCTAGAGAGAAACGCAGCTGACCCTGGTGCTAGAGGGCAGCTGACCCTGGTGCTAGAGGAACGCAGCTGACCCTGGTGCTAGCTAGAAGGCAGCTGACCCTGGTGCTGAGGGGAACGCAGCTGACCCTGGTGCTAGAGGGGAACGCAGGCCCCGGCCCTGGTGCTAGGGGAACGCAGCTGACCCTGGTGCTAGAGAAACCTTAGCTGACCCTGGTGCTAGAGAGGCACGCAGCTGACCCTGGTGCTAGAGAGGCATAGCTGACCCTGGTGCTAGAGAGGAACGCAGCTGACCCTGGTGCTAGAGAGGCAGCTGACCCTGGTGCTAGAAGGGGAACGCAGCTGACCTGGTGCTAGAGGGGAACGCAGCTGACCCTGGTGCTAGAGGGAACGCAGCTGACCCTGGTGCTAGAGAACGCAGCTGACCCTGGTGCTAGGGGAACGCAGCTGACCCTGGTGCTAGAGGGGAACGCAGCTGACCCTGGTGCTAGAGGGGAACGCAGCTGACCTGGTGCTAGAAGGGGAACACAGCTGACCCTGGTGCTAGAAAGGGGAACGCAGCTGACCCTGGTGCTAGAGGGGAGGCCCCGCTGCCCTGGTGCTAGAGGGGAACGCAGCTGACCCTGGTGCTGGAGGGGAACGCAGCTGACCCTGGTGCTGGAGGGGAACGCAGCTGACCCTGGTGCTGGAGAGGGAACGCAGCTGACCCTGGTGCTAGAGGAGCCGCAGCTGACCCTGGTGCTGGAGGGGGAACAGCTGACCCTGGTGCTGGAGGGGAACAGCTGACCCCTGGTGCTGGAGGGAACGCAGCTGACCCTGGTGCTGGAGGGGAACGCAGCTGACCCTGGTGCTAGAGGGCAACGCAGCTGACCCTGGTGCTGGAGGGGCAACAGCTGACCCTGGTGCTGGAGGGGGAACAGCTGACCCTGGTGCTAGAGGGGAACAGCTGACCCTGGTGCTGGAGAACAGCTGACCCTGGTGCTGGAGGGGAACAGCTGACCCTGGTGCTGGAGGGGGAACAGCTGACCCTGGTGCTGGAGGGCAACAGCTGACCCTGGTGCTGGAGGGAACAGCTGACCCTGGTGCTAGAGGAACAGCTGACCCTGGTGCTGGAGGGGAACAGCTGACCCTGGTGCTGGAGGGGAACAGCTGACCCTGGTGCTGGAGGGGAACGCAGCTGACCCTGGTGCTGGAGGGAACAGCTGACCCTGGTGCTGGAGGGGAACAGCTGACCCTGGTGCTGGAGGCTTGCCCAGCTGACCCTGGTGCTGGAGGAACGCAGCTGACCCTGGTGCTGGAGGGGGAACAGCTGACCCTGGTGCTGGAGGGGAGCGCTGACCCTGGTGCTAGAGAGGGAACGCAGCTGACCCTGGTGCTAGAGAGGAACGCAGCTGACCCTGGTGCTGGAGGAACGCAGCTGACCCTGGTGCTGGAGGGAACGCAGCTGACCCTGGTGCTGGAGGGGAACGCAGCTGACCCTGGTGCTGGAGGGGAACGCAGCTGACCCTGGTGCTGGAGGGAACGCAGCTGACCCTGGTGCTGGAGGGAACGCAGCTGACCCTGGTGCTGGAGGGGAACGCAGCTGACCCTGGTGCTGGAGGGGAACGCAGCTGACCCTGGTGCTAGAGAGGAACGCAGCTGACCCTGGTGCTAGAGGGGAAACGCAGCTGACCCTGGTGCTAGAGGGGAGCGCAGCTGACCCTGGTGCTAGAGGGGAACGCAGCTGACCCTGGTGCTAGAACCCTGGGCTAGAACGCAGCTGACCCTGGTGCTAGAGGAGGAACGCAGGTGCTGACCCTGGTGCTAGGGGGAACGCAGCTGACCCTGGTGCTAGAGGGAGCAGCTGACCCTGGTGCTAGAGGGGAACGCAGCTGACCCTGGTGCTAGAGGGAACGCAGCTGACCCTGGTGCTAGAGGGGAACGCAGCTGACCCTGGTGCTAGAGGGGAACGCAGCTGACCCTGGTGCTAGAGGAACGCAGCTGACCCTGGTGCTAGAGGGGAACGCAGCTGACCCCTGGTGCTAGAGGGAAGCAGCTGACCCTGGTGCTAGAGGGGAACGCAGCTGACCCTGGTGCTAGAGAACGCAGCTGACCCTGGTGCTAGAGAGGAACACAGCTGACCCTGGTGCTAGAGGGGAGGCAGCTGACCCTGGTGCTAGAGGGGAACGCAGCTGACCCTGGTGCTAGAGGGGAACGCAGCTGACCCTGGTGCTAGAGGGAACGCAGCTGACCCTGGTGCTAGAGGGGAGCACAGCTGACCCTGGTGCTAGAAGGGAACGCAGCTGACCCTGGTGCTAGAAGGGGAACGCAGCTGACCCTGGTGCTAGAGGAACGCAGCTGACCCTGGTGCTAGAGGGGAACGCAGCTGACCCTGGTGCTAGAAGGGAACGCAGCTGACCCTGGTGCTAGAGGGAACGCAGCTGACCCTGGTGCTAGAGGGAACGCAGCTGACCCTGGTGCTAGAGGGGAACGCAGCTGACCCTGGTGCTAGAGGGGAACGCAGCTGACCCTGGTGCTAGAGGAACGCAGCTGACCCTGGTGCTAGAGAGACGCAGCTGACCCTGGTGCTAGAGGGAACGCAGCTGACCCTGGTGCTGGAGGGGGAACGCAGCTGACCCTGGTGCTGGAGGGAACAGCTGACCCTGGTGCTAGAGGGGCAACAGCTGACCCTGGTGCTGGAGGGGGAACAGCTGACCCTGGTGCTGGAGGGGAACGCAGCTGACCCTGGTGCTAGAGGGAACGCAGCTGACCCTGGTGCTGGAGGAACAGCTGACCCTGGTGCTGGAGGGGAACAGCTGACCCTGGTGCTGGAGGGGAACAGCTGACCCTGGTGCTGGAGGGGCAACAGCTGACCCTGGTGCTGGAGGGGCAACAGCTGACCCTGGTGCTGGAGGGGGCAACAGCTGACCCTGGTGCTGGAGGGGAACAGCTGACCCTGGTGCTGGAGGGGGAACAGCTGACCCTGGTGCTGGAGAACAGCTGACCCTGGTGCTGGAGGGGAACAGCTGACCCTGGTGCTGGAGGGGAACAGCTGACCCTGGTGCTGGAGGGGAACGCAGCTGACCCTGGTGCTGGAGGGGAACAGCTGACCCTGGTGCTGGAGGGGAACAGCTGACCCTGGTGCTGGAGGGGAACAGCTGACCCTGGTGCTGGAGGGGAACAGCTGACCCTGGTGCTGGAGGGGAACAGCTGACCCTGGTGCTGGAGAGGGAACAGCTGACCCTGGTGCTGGAGGGGAACAGCTGACCCTGGTGCTGGAGGGAACGCAGCTGACCCTGGTGCTGGAGGGGAACGCAGCTGACCCTGGTGCTGGAGGGGGAACAGCTGACCCTGGTGCTGGAGGGGAACGCAGCTGACCCTGGTGCTGGAGGGGGAACGCAGCTGACCCTGGTGCTAGAGGGGAACGCAGCTGACCCTGGTGCTGGAGGGGAACGCAGCTGACCCTGGTGCTAGAGGGGGAACGCAGCTGACCCTGGTGCTAGAGGGGGAACATAGCTGACCCTGGTGCTGGAGAGGGAACGCAGCTGACCCTGGTGCTGGAGGGAACGCAGCTGACCCTGGTGCTGGAGGAACGCAGCTGACCCTGGTGCTGGAGGAACGCAGCTGACCCTGGTGCTGGAGGAACGCAGCTGACCCTGGTGCTGGAGGGGGAACGCAGCTGACCCTGGTGCTGGAGGGAACGCAGCTGACCCTGGTGCTAGAGGGGAACGCAGCTGACCCTGGTGCTAGAGGGGAGCAGCTGACCCTGGTGCTAGAGGGAACGCAGCTGACCCTGGTGCTGAGGGGAACGCAGCTGACCCTGGTGCTAGAGGGGGAACGCAGCTGACCCTGGTGCTAGAGGGGGAACGCAGCTGACCCTGGTGCTAGAGGGGGAACGCAGCTGACCCTGGTGCTAGAGGGGGAACGCAGCTGACCCTGGTGCTAGAGGGGGAACGCAGCTGACCCTGGTGCTAGAGGGGGAACGCAGCTGACCCTGGTGCTAGAGGGGGAACGCAGCTGACCCTGGTGCTAGAGGGGGAACGCAGCTGACCCTGGTGCTAGAGGGGGAACGCAGCTGACCCTGGTGCTAGAGGGGGAACGCAGCTGACCCTGGTGCTGGAGGGGTACGCAGCTGACCCTGGTGCTGGAGGGGAACGCAGCTGACCCTGGTGCTGGAGGGGGAACGCAGCTGACCCTGGTGCTGGAGGGAGGCAGCTGACCCTGGTGCTGGAGGAACGCAGCTGACCCTGGTGCTGGAGGGGCAACGCAGCTGACCCTGGTGCTAGAGGGGAACGCAGCTGACCCTGGTGCTAGAGGGGCAACAGATGACCCTGGTGCTAGAGGGCAACAGCTGACCCTGGTGCTAGAGGGAACAGCTGACCCTGGTGCTAGAGGGGGGAACAGCTGACCCTGGTGCTAGAGGGGAACAGCTGACCCTGGTGCTGGAGGGAACAGCTGACCCTGGTGCTGGAGGGGAACAGCTGACCCTGGTGCTGGAGGGGGAACAGCTGACCCTGGTGCTGGAGGGAACAGCTGACCCTGGTGCTGGAGGGGGAACAGCTGACCCTGGTGCTGGAGGGGAACAGCTGACCCTGGTGCTGGAGGGGAACAGCTGACCCTGGTGCTGGAGGGGAACAGCTGACCCTGGTGCTGGAGGGGGAACAGCTGACCCTGGTGCTGGAGGGGAACAGCTGACCCTGGTGCTGGAGGGGCACAGCTGACCCTGGTGCTGGAGGGGAACAGCTGACCCTGGTGCTGGAGGGCAACAGCTGACCCTGGTGCTGGAGGGGAACAGCTGACCCTGGTGCTGGAGGGGAACAGCTGACCCTGGTGGGAGGGGAACAGCTGACCCTGGTGCTGGAGGGAACAGCTGACCCTGGTGCTGGAGGGGGAACAGCTGACCCTGGTGCTGGAGGGGAACGCAGCTGACCCTGGTGCTGGAGGGGGAACGCAGCTGACCCTGGTGCTGGAGGGGAACAGCTGACCCTGGTGCTGGAGGGAACAGCTGACCCTGGTGCTGGAGGGGAACGCAGCTGACCCTGGTGCTGGAGGAACGCAGCTGACCCTGGTGCTGGAGGGGAACGCAGCTGACCCTGGTGCTGGAGGGGAACGCAGCTGACCCTGGTGCTAGAGGGGAACGCAGCTGACCCTGGTGCTAGAGGGGGAACGCAGCTGACCCTGGTGCTAGAGGGGGAACGCAGCTGACCCTGGTGCTGGAGGGGGAACGCAGCTGACCCTGGTGCTGGAGGAACGCAGCTGACCCTGGTGCTGGAGGGGGAACGCAGCTGACCCTGGTGCTGGAGGGGGAACGCAGCTGACCCTGGTGCTGGAGGGGGAACGCAGCTGACCCTGGTGCTGGAGGGGGAACGCAGCTGACCCTGGTGCTAGAGGGGGAACGCAGCTGACCCTGGTGCTAGAGGGGGAACGCAGCTGACCCTGGTGCTAGAGGGGGCAGCTGACCCTGGTGCTGGAGAGAACGCAGCTGACCCTGGTGCTAGAGGGGAACGCAGCTGACCCTGGTGCTAGAGGGGAACGCAGCTGACCCTGGTGCTAGAGGGGAACGCAGCTGACCCTGGTGCTAGAGGGGGCAGCTGACCCTGGTGCTAGAGAACGCAGCTGACCCTGGTGCTAGAGGGGAACGCAGCTGACCCTGGTGCTAGAGGGGGAAACGCAGCTGACCCTGGTGCTAGAGGGGAACGCAGCTGACCCTGGTGCTAGAAGGGAACGCAGCTGACCCTGGTGCTAGAGGGGAACGCAGCTGACCCTGGTGCTAGAGGGGGAGCTGACCCTGGTGCTAGAGCGCAGCTGACCCTGGTGCTAGAGGGGGAACGCAGCTGACCCTGGTGCTGGAGGAACGCAGCTGACCCTGGTGCTGGAGGGGGAACGCAGCTGACCCTGGTGCTGGAGGGGAACGCAGCTGACCCTGGTGCTGGAGGACGCAGCTGACCCTGGTGCTGGAGGGAACGCAGCTGACCCTGGTGCTGGAGGGCAACAGATGACCCTGGTGCTAGAGGGGCAACAGCTGACCCTGGTGCTAGAGGGGGAACGCAGCTGACCCTGGTGCTAGAGGGGCAACAGCTGACCCTGGTGCTAGAGGGGAACAGCTGACCCTGGTGCTGGAGGGGAACAGCTGACCCTGGTGCTGGAGGGGAACAGCTGACCCTGGTGCTGGAGGGGAACAGCTGACCCTGGTGCTGGAGGGGGAACAGCTGACCCTGGTGCTGGAGGGGAACAGCTGACCCTGGTGCTGGAGGGGAACAGCTGACCCTGGTGCTGGAGGGAACAGCTGACCCTGGTGCTGGAGGGGAACAGCTGACCCTGGTGCTGGAGGGGAACAGCTGACCCTGGTGCTGGAGGGAACAGCTGACCCTGGTGCTGGAGGGGAACAGCTGACCCTGGTGCTGGAGGGGAACAGCTGACCCTGGTGCTGGAGGGGAACAGCTGACCCTGGTGCTGGAGGGGAACAGCTGACCCTGGTGCTGGAGGGAACAGCTGACCCTGGTGCTGGAGGGGAACAGACCCTGGTGCTGGAGGAACGCAGCCCCTGGTGCTGGAGGAACAGCTGACCCTGGTGCTGGAGAGGGAACGCAGCTGACCCTGGTGCTGGAGGGGACGCAGCTGACCCTGGTGCTGGAGGGGAACGCAGCTGACCCTGGTGCTGGAGAACAGCTGACCCTGGTGCTGGAGAACGCAGCTGACCCTGGTGCTGGAGGGAACAGCTGACCCTGGTGCTGGAGAGGGAACAGCTGACCCTGGTGCTGGAGGCAACAGCTGACCCTGGTGCTGGAGGAACAGCTGACCCTGGTGCTAGAGGGAACAGCTGACCCTGGTGCTAGAGGGGAGCACGCAGCTGACCCTGGTGCTAGGTGACCCTGGTGCTAGAGGAACGCAGCTGACCCTGGTGCTAGAGGAACGCAGCTGACCCTGGTGCTAGAGGCATAGCTGACCCTGGTGCTGGAGAGCAGAGGGAGACGCAGCTGACCTGGTGCTGGAGAGGGGGAACGCAGCTGACCCTGGTGCTGGAGGAACGCAGCTGACCCTGGTGCTAGAGGGCCGCAGCTGACCCTGGTGCTAGAGGGGAACGCAGCTGACCCTGGTGCTAGAGGGGGAACGCAGCTGACCCTGGTGCTAGAGGGGGACGCAGCTGACCCTGGTGCTAGAGGGGAACGCAGCTGACCCTGGTGCTGGAGGAACGCAGCTGACCCTGGTGCTAGAAGGGGCAGGACCCTGGTGCTAGAGGCAGCTGACCCTGGTGCTGGAGGGGAACGCAGCTGACCCTGGTGCTGGAGGGGAACGCAGCTGACCCTGG
>NW_026287294.1:0-13784 GCF_023373465.1 Oncorhynchus keta | reverse complement strand
ACACCAGGGGTGTCAAACATACGGCCCGCGGGCCGGAACCGGCCCCAAGGAGGTTCGATCAGGCCCGCAGGATAATTTGAAAGTGGAAAAAAATGCATAAAAGACATGGAATTAATTTTTTTTTTTTTTAAGACAAGCCGCATCACTGAGACAGACTGAAAACAGCAGACGGTATCAATGCGCCATCTGCTGCTTGTTACGACGTTGTTAAGATTGTTAATGTCTCTACCTCTCCACTACACCCTCATTAGCCAAAATGTCGTTATCCTTACGGAGAAAAGTAGATAAGGAGTGTAGAATTTTCAAAGAAAAATGGACCACGTCCTATTTATTTACAGAGATGCACGGAAAACCTTTGTGCTTGGTGTGTTTGCAACAAGTTTCGGTATTGAAGGAATATAATATTCGACGCCACTACGAGACTCATCACAGCGAAAAATATGACGGCTTGCAAGGACAACTGAGAAGAGATAAGATTAACGAATTGCTGGCGGGTCTGAGGAAACGCAGTCAACTTTCATCCAGAGCCGAGAAGTCAGTGAAGCAGCGGTAAAAGCCAGCTACCTAATTGCTAGCGAAATAGCATTAGCATCGGCCGTATTCAACGGTGACTTTGTTAAACGATGCATGATGAAGGCGGCTGAACTTGTATGTCCCGAGAAGCGACAAGCTTTTGCCAATATTAGCATGACGAGGAATACTATAGCAGAGGGATTTCGGAACTATCGGCAGATTTAGACAGTCAATTGAAACAGAGAGTCAAGTCAT
The DNA here is from genome assembly GCF_023373465.1 of Oncorhynchus keta. Classification (NCBI taxonomy): domain Eukaryota; kingdom Metazoa; phylum Chordata; class Actinopteri; order Salmoniformes; family Salmonidae; genus Oncorhynchus; species Oncorhynchus keta. The sequence continues at coordinate 13,016 of NW_026287294.1, read as the reverse complement.
TTATTGCATTTTCCGTGGCAATTGACGAGAGCACTGACATCACAGACGTGGCCCAACTGGCCATATTTATTCGAGGAGTTGATGAGACATTGACTGTTACTGAAGAGTTTCTTGAGTTGGTGCCAATGATGGACACCACAACAGCCGAGGACATTTTCGGCTCTGTCCTTGCTGCATTGGACAGAGTTGGAGTGGACTGGTCCCGCGCTGTCAGCCTGGCTACAGACGGCGCGCCATCCATGGTCGGAAAGAAAGCAGGTGTCGCGACAAAGTTCAAAGACAAAGTACAAGCCCTTAATGGAGGAGATCGTTTCTGGACATTTCACTGTATTTTGCACCAGGAGGCATTGTGTTGCAAGTCGCTGAAAATGGACCACGTCATGGAGGTGGTTGTTCGCACTGTAAATTTCATCCGGTCCAGAGGTCTGAACCATCGTCAGTTTGACAAACTTCTCAGCGACAGCAACATTACCCACAGCCTGCCATACCACACTGAAGTGAGATGGTTAAGCCGAGGCGCTGTGCTGAGGCATTTCTTTGATCTACGAGAGGAAATCGGACAGTTCATGGAGAAAAAAGGAAAACCGGTGTTGGAATTACAATCTCAGGAATGGCTACGGGACCTTGCATTCTTGGTTGATATTACTGAACACTTGAACAATCTGAACAAAATGTTGCAAGGCCGCAAAAAGTTGTCACACAGTTTTCTGACAACATACATGCATTTAAGTTGAAGCTGACTTTGTGGGAGATGCAACTGGCAAATGGCAACCCTGCCCTGATTTTATCAGTATCTACTACCAGGGTACCCCAAATTAACAGCCCTGGCTGCTAAAATTTTGTGCATGTTTGGGACAACCTACCTTTGTGAACAAATTTTCTCAGTGATGAATATCAATAAAACAAAAATGCGTTCAAGGCTCACAAACAAGCACTTAAATGACATTCTGAAAGTGACAGCTAGTCAGGACATGACACCTGGTGTTGATGCACTTGTACAGGCCAAAAGATGCCAAGTTTCAGGTACAAATACAAGTCCAGACTAGACTAACACCTTTAAAATGCTGCCTTAGATACTGTTTGCATTGAAAGAATACAGCTCTGTGAAGATGAATCCTTACTGTGGTGATTTAAAAAATGTGCACTTTAATGTTAGTCAGCAGCTTCAAAACAAAAGTTATGTGATGGAATTCTACTGTTCATACAACTCCATACATTTTCAGTATGTATTGTATGTGTATGTATGTTTCATGTATGAAGTTTACAGATTTACAGGACAGGCGAACACTTTCTTCATTACACATTTAAAATCACTCTCCTTAGTTTGTAAGGTGTACGCAGGGATTACATTTAGATTTTATATGCGTATGTGTAAGTGGTTTAAAAATTCCTTTCTTTAAAAGTCTCATTTAATCTTAAAGTGCATTACTATATTTTTCAGTACCAATTAAAGTTTTGTGCCTTTGTACAATCAGTGGGATCAGTTGCAATGCATATTTGTGAATGATAAAAGTAAATTGCACATTTGTCTAAGGAAATATGAGGTGTTTCATGAAATGTTTTGTAAAAGGATAGTTCATTAAATTTCAATATTTTCCTAATGTTCTTGTGCTTCTTTACACCAAAACAAAGGAAAGACATGATATTTTGGTTATTTATAGCAGAGTATGGTATAATTTTAATGGTCCGGCCCACTTGACATCTCCGTAGGCCGTATGTGGCCCACGATGCGAAATGAGTTTGACACCCCTGCTCTACACTATACGTGCTTGTTTTGTCAAACTGAAATTAGGCAAACTATTAGAATTTTAGTAACCAGGAAATGGCAGAGCGATTTCTGCAGTGCAACTTTAAGAGAAAGTTGTCTACTGGTTGTCTCTTCTTCCTGACTCAGGTGGAAGAAAAACAACATAACATTTAGTTATTATGCCTAATATGACAATTCATATTATTTTTCCAAAATGTATTATTGATAACTTACCATGAATGTAAGAAGTCTTGACCTAGTGCACACATATTTCACTGTTCTCAGTTTGATTGAAGGCCTCAATCATTCTTTTTGCCTTCTAGAAAGAGAGAAGGAACAACACATGATCAAGATGAGATAGCTACTAGTTTAAAGAAATGAAATATCTAATTATTACAAAGATTGAATGTGTGGGCTATATTTATGAGAATCATTTCTGCATTTTTCTTACCTTATCACCCTTAAAGATTACACTACTTTATCACTAGAAAGTGTTATGAGTGAGTGCACCACAAACCAGTGGTGGAAAAAGTACCCAATTGTCTTACTTGAGAAAAGTAAAAATACCTTAAATAGGAAATGTAATAGGAGTGAAAGTCACCCAGTAACTTAATACTTGAGTAAAAGTCTAAAAGTATTTGGTTTTAAATATACTTGAGTATCAAAGTAAATGTAATTGCAAAAATGTACTAAAGTATCAAAAGTAAAAGTATTAATCATTTAAAATTCCTTATATTGAGCAAACCAGATGGCACAACTGTTTGTGTTTTTAAAATGTAAGGATAGCCAGGGACACACTCCAACATCATTCAGAAACAAACCATTTGTGTTTAGTCGCCAGATCAAAGACAGTAGAGAAGACCAGGGATGTGCGTGAATTGTTCCTGCTAAGCATCCAAAATGTAACGAGTACTTTTGGGTGCCAGGGGAAATGTATGGGGTAAAAAAATACTTCATTTTCACTGGGAATGTAGTGAAGTAAAAGTTGTCAAAAATATAAATAGTAAAGTACAAAAAATTAATTAAGTAGTACTTGAACTTTAAAGTATTTACTTAAGTACTTTACACCACTGCCACAAACATCTTTCCTGGGTGTTGATGCATCCTCCTCCCAATACAACCTCTTCCAACAGCACGGGTAGGGGAAGGGTATCCATCTGCAAGTTACGTTTTGTTTTGGTGTCAAGTCAGCTCATATTGTTGCTACCTTAGCTGTTGTGCTACTGACCAGTGACACTAGCATACTGACATGCTATTAAAGACAGCAACGTATTCACCTAAAAAATATGTGTTTAGGCAAATCATTAGTTACCTAGCTAGCTATCACATTAATTGTGCAAAAATATGATAGCCAACGTTAGCTAGCTAAGCGCTAGACAGCAAACTAAGCGCTAGCCAGTCAGTGGCGCTGATAGATTGAAACTGGTATCAACAAAATGTGTTTCACTTTATCCCAAAAAACATGACATTGCTATCTAGGCATGAATTAGCTAACACAATTTGAAAGTGTATTAGGGAGTTTAATTAATAAGTTAGACACTCACTGGACAACTTTGGTAGGTAGCTAGCTAGATAATTTGGTTTCCATTTTCCTACAGATTTCTCTAATCCCCGTGATTTGTTGTCATCGGTTAGAAACGTTTTCAGGTAAACTGTTTGCCACTAGTGGCAATAAATATTGTTGCCGCAGGTTTGCCAGAGATTTAAAAGATTCTTTAGAGAATTGTTTGCCAGAAGAAAAAAACTCTGGTGAACTGTTTTGGCACTTGTGGCAATAAAGATTGTTGCCAAAGGTTTTCTGCAGATTCAACACTAGTGGCAAACATTTGCAAATTTCTGGCAACATTTTGTAACACACTATTTGCCACAAATTTGCATGAAGTTTGCCTACACTGTTTTCATCGTATAGCTTGTTCTCCACCTTTTCTTTAAAATAGTGAGGCGACATGTTTTCAGAACTTTTATTTCCATGACTGCTAAATCCCAGAGACTCCCGTAGAATTATCTGTCTACTTAAAGATAGACAAGATATGTCACAATATGTGTAGACAATACGTGTCAAAAATGTGACAGTCCATCTTGGAAGTAGAATTCACTTCCATGTTACTCCTCAGTAACATGTTTATAACCAGTGATGTGTGGTTCTCAGATGGGGGTTCCTAATTGCTTTTAATCTTGGTAAAGCTACCATAGATAGATGCATAATATGTGTAACTTACATCTGAAGAAAAAAACATATTTATGCTCAGGTTTATTGAATATTATGGATTTCAATGCAAACTGGGCTCAATAGGAACAGCAAATAGTTATGGTCAAAACAAATAATAGCTAAGTTTACTCATAAATGATTAGAAAACCAATGGTCTGGGGTATAAATATAAACTATATATTACAATATGATAATATTGAACAATATTTATTTATTTCCATTTGCATTGTAACGGCGTTCTTCGTTTGTCAAAAGAGAGTCGGACCGAAATGCAGCGTAGTGGTTACTCATGTCTTTAATGAACAAAGATTGTGATACATGAAATAACTTAAACATATACAAAAACAACAAACGGAACGTGAAACCTATTACAGCCTATCTGGTGAAACTACACAGAGACAGGAACAATCACCCACGAAATACAAAGCGAAACCAGGCTACCTAAATACGGTTCCCAATCAGAGACAACGAAAATCACCTGACTCTGATTGAGAACCGCCTCAGGCAGCCAAGCCTATACAACACCCCTACTCAACCGCAATCCCAATAATACAAAACCCCAATACGACATACAACAACATAAACCCATGTCACACCCTGGCCTGACCAAATAATAAAGAAAACACAAAATACTAAGACCAAGGCGTGACATGCATTCTATATAAAGAGGGTGCTTTTTGTCATATCTGCTCCCGCTCCCCCTCTCTGGCACTCGAGGTCGCCAGGCTGCTCATCATAGTGCACACCTGTCACTATCATTACGTATACCAGTGCTTCATGGGACTCACCTGGACTCCATCACATCATTGATTGCCTCCCCTATATCTGTCACTTCAGTTTCATTCCCGTGTCTGCATTGATGTTGTTTAGTTTCTCTTGTCCAGACGCTGTTCTTGTTTAGTTTCATGTCTATTTATTAATACATCCTCACCCTGTACTTGCTTTCCGTCTCCCAGCGTCTGTAGTCACGGAACCATTACAGAATGCAGACACCACAATTGGAAGCATCAGGGAGTTTTTTGGTTTTTGTTGGTGACGTTGGGTCCCGCTGCCGAAGCAACCGGGGATGCCTCAGCTGGCTTGTCAGGCTCCCATGCCTCAGCTGGCTTGAGAGGCTCACAAGCATCGGCTGGCTCGGCAGGCTCCCACGCCATGCCTCAGCCATGTTGTGATTCACCAAGTTATGTTGCTACTGTATTAACACATGGTGCAACTGCCAGCATGAGAAGCCCATATTTTCAATTGGCAAGCAATAGTAATTATTTCCCATGTAGTATGTTATCATGTGCATAAATTAATACACGAATCTCTTAATTTGACAGTAAGGTACTAAATATGTCTGAAAAATGTGTTTATCTGAGAGTCGCCTCCACACAAGTGTTTTTGCAACTTTGAAATTGACCACTAGTAGGAACTTACACATACAGTGGGGCAAAAAATTATTTAGTCTGCCACCAATTGTGCAAGTTCTCCCACTTAAAACGATGAGGCCTGTAATTTGTCATAGGTACACTTCAACTATGACAGACAAAACGAGAAGAAAAAAAATCCAGGAAAATCACATTGTTGGATTTTTTATGAATTTATTTGAAAATTATGCTGGAAAATAAGTATTTGGTCCCCTCCAAACAAGCAAGATTTCTGGCTCTCACAGACCTGTAAATTCTTCTTTAAGAGGCTCCTCTGTCCTCCACTCGTTACCTGTATTAATGCCACCTGTTTGAACATGTTATCAGTATAAAAGACACCTGTTCACAACCTGAAACAGTTACACTCCAAACTCCACTATAGCCAAGACCAAAGAGCTGTCAAAGCACACCAGAAACAAAATTGTCGACCTGCACCAGGCTGGGAAGACTGAATCTGCAATAGCTAAGCAGCTTGGTTTGAAGAAATCAACCGTGGGAGCAATTATTAGGAAATGGAAGACATACAAGACCACTGATAATCTCCCTCGATCTGGGCTCCACGCAAGATCTCACCCCGTGAATGACCCGCAGAGAGCTGGGACCTAAGTAACAAAGCCTACCATCAGTAACACACTACGCCGCCAGGGACTCAAATCCTGCAGTCCCAGACGTGTCCCCCTGCTTAAGCCAGTACATGTCAGGCCCGTCTGAAGTTTGCTAGAGAGCATTTGGATGATCAGAAGAAGATGGGGAGAATGTCATATGGTCAGATGAAACAAAATATAACTTTTTGGTAAAAACTCAACTCGTCGTGTTTGGAGGACAAAGAATGCTGAGTTGCATCCGAAGAACACCATACCTACTGTGAAGCATGGGGGTGGAAACATCATGCTTTGGGGCTGTTTTTCTGCAAAGGGACCAGGACGACTGATCCGTGTAAAGGAAAGAATGAATGGGGCCATGTATTGTGAGATTTTGAGTGAAAACCTTCCATCAGCAAGGGCATTGAAGATGAAACGTGGCTGGGTCTTTCAGCATGACAATGTTCCCAAACACACCGCCCGGGCAACGAAGGAGTGGCTTTGTAAGAAGCATTTCAAGGTCCTGGAGTGGCCTAGCCAGTCTCCAGATCTCAACCCCATAGAAAATCTTGAGGGAGTTGAAAGTTTGTGTTGCCCAGCAACAACCCCAAAACATCACTGCTCTAGAGGAGATCTGCATGGAGGAATGGGCCAAAATACCAGCAACAGTGTGTGAAAACCTTGTGAAGACTTACAGAAAACATTTGACCTCTGTTATATACCCTGTTGGCAATGACAAAGTATTGAGATAAACTTTTGTTATTGACCAAATACTTATTTTCCACCATCATTTGCAAATAAATTCATAAAAAATCCTACAATGTCATTTCCTAAAAAAAAAAATCAGATTTTGTCTGTCATAGTTGAAGTGTACCTATGATGAAAATTACAGGCCTCTCTTGTCTTTTTAAGTGGGAGAACTTGCACAATTGGTGTCTGACTAAATACTTTTTTGTAACTGTTAATAACTTACTAATAAAACATCTGCTCGGCTTAGAAAACCACATGAACTGCTTGAAACATCAATTGTTTTCTTTGAAACCAACTATTGAAATGGTCTTAATGGGTATGCGGGCTTAATAAGGTACACGTACCCTTTGCCTCATGCCAGACCATAAACTAATACACTTTTTTTCCACATGCAAATAAATAAAAAGGTTCAATTTAAAATCAATGGCAAAAGCACAAAACTGTTACAAAAAAGCTAAAGCTAAAGACCTCAACCAGAGAACTAAGCAGATAATTACACACATAATTACACACATGATTACACAAATCAAAACTATTATCTCTCTATCTCGCCTCATCTTTCTCTTTTGTCTCTGCTACATGGGGAGTGGCACTGGAATGGAAAGGGCGAGGCGTGTGGTAGGACAGAGATAAGTTTCGTTTTCCTGTAAATATTCATTGGGACATACAATTTTCTAATCCAAACCAAAAGCAGTCAAGTTGACATTTGTTTGAGCCATATAATGAGTGCATGACTCACAGGAAATGCTAAAATGATGACTTGGCATGTCTCTGTCATTTTGATAATTCCCTTGTCCTTGGTTTATCATGTTGTGTTTCTGCAATGGCATTCTGCCACGGTTAAGACTCCTAACCCCCCTTAGGTTGTTGACTTTTCACAACGGCTATCAGAAATGTAGAGCTACTACCATATACTGTATATCCTTTACAACTGTCCAATGTTATACCGATCTAATTCGGTCAGATTTATGAAGTGCCTCTTGAATCGGACAAGGAATAAATATATAGTTTCCTCTCAATGTCTTGCTAGCCGTCATGTTGTGCAACACTATTCTTGCCTATGAAGAAGATTAGAACTTTGTCCCTCAGGCTCCACAGTAGCAGTTGTTCATTCTTCTCTGTGTAACAGTTGGGATTATCGGACAATTCGGAGGAAAACATATTTCTTATCCCAGGATTGAGGTATGTTTCCCCGAGCCATATCTAGCCAATCCAATCTGATAGTGGGTTATAAGCACTGCAGCTCATAAAATGTCCAATGCAGTCATTTTTTATCTCAATATTAAAAACATTTCTGGATAACAATTAAGTACCTTATTAATGTGATTCTTTTCAATTAAAATGGTCCCAAAAGAGTAATAATCCTAGCAAAGAGCAATTTCTCAAGCTACATTTTTGCTAGGACCATCTGGGATTGGACTGAGTGAGGAGGGGACAACTGAAAACTAGCTCTTATTGGCACATCCTAGTGATGACACCAGGCAGGCCAAAACCCCATCCCACCTAAACATCCCACCGCCTTTTCAATAAGCTGTTACACTAAAAGGAATTATCATCATTTTCACAATTTCACTATTATTCCTAACTTGTAGTGTGGAAATATATATAAAACACAGTAAAATCAAATTTCGACTGCACTGGGTCTTTAAAGGCAATTGTACCTCATGCGCGGAATCCCATTCACAGTAAACGCTGTATATGCCAGCTCAATCGCAAATTGCCTTTAAAAACTTCTTCAGGAAAGGTTTCCTGTCCACAGGACTGTTGAGCTAACGTAGGCTAATGTGATTAGCATGAGGTTGTAAGAAACAAAACAAAAATCCCAGGACATAGACATATCTGATACGGGCAGAAAGCTTAATTCATTGTTAATATAACTGCAATGTACAATATACAGTAGTATTTAGAGTGAAAGAATGCCATGCTATTGTTTGAGGAGTGTGCACAATTATGAACTTGAAAATGTATGAATAAACCAATTAGGCTCATTTGGGCAGTCTTGACACAACATTTTGAATATATATGCAAGATTTCAGTGGATACCTCTACAACTTTGCACATACAGTGCTGCCATCTACTGGCTAAAGTCTAAATTGCGCCTGGGCGAGACATTCATTATGCCCTTTATCTTGCATTTCAAAGATGGTACAAAAAAAGCTTCGTTTTTTTTCACCATTGTATCATCTTTTACCAGATCTAATGTGTTATATTCTCCTACATTCCCTTTGCATTTCCACAAACTTCAAAGTGTTCCCTTTCAAATGGTATCAAGAATATGCATATACTTGCTTCAGGTCCTTAGCAACATGCAGTTAGATTTGGGTATGTCATTTTAGGCGAAAATTGAAAAAAAGGGCGGATCAGGCAGGCCAAAACCCCATCCTACCTAAACAGGATGAAATTTCAGGCGGCCTTTTCAATAAGCTGTTACACTAAAAGGGAATTTTCATCATTTTCACTATTTCACTATTATTCCAACCTCATTGTGTGGAAATATATATATATAAAACACAGTAAAATCAAGATTGGACTCCACTGGGTCTTTATAAGGCAATTGTCCCTCGAATCCCATTCACAGTAAACACTGCATATGCCAGCTCGAATGAAAATTGCCTTTAAAACCTACAATTCATATAAACCCTCAATTGGATTGAATCCCACTCTAGGTCTTTACATACCTCCCCCTCAATCCCCCAACGCCCCACACACTATAATTTTAGGTATACAAATCTGCGCACTAAGATGCAGTTCGATGTGTGGTAAATGTACTGTTGAAGAAAATGCCCCCTTATAGTAAAGCCATAATAACATGTGTTATGTAGTACAGGCTACAGCTGAGCAGAGGCATTTTTAGGATTTCCACACATGGGGAATTCTTTTATCAGGTTCTAGGAAAAAAACATGTATTTTAAAAACATATTTCATGCAATTCTACCTCATTTAAACTACAGAAGACATTGCCTGAATATTTTTAAATACCACACAAATGACTGAAACGAGTGGCTACTCTGACACTGACAAACTGAGATCAATCTGGTCTTGAATTCAAACATACAGTGTCATAATGTTGGCCTTTTTGGGTATAGCAAGACAATCCCCCTCTCCCTGCCTCCCCCTTGCCTCCCCCTTGCCTCCTTCAACTAGGCTGCTGTGGTCAGAGGTCGTAAATTCCTGAGAAGACCTCATGGACACAGTTATAGAGGATAGTTTTTCATGGAGACAAAGGAAATCCTTCCACCTCATAGAACTTGAGGTACGAACCAATTTCATGTTCCGGAGAAGTGTAAAAGATCGGTGAAGAATCCAGCTACGAACTGGTCCGTTTGTCACAACTTGGAAAGCTCATGGGAGACGGTGTGGCCACATTACCATAATGCTGTTTATATAATAGCCCCAGATATGAGGTTTACAGCTAATTGTTGTATAAGATGAATGAGTGAGTATGATACTGTTAACACAATTTTACAATGTGATTTTGGACTGTTTAATGAAGAAAAACTCAAAAAGGGAATTGGAGTTAACTAAGCACAGTCGGGGTCAGGCATCCCGGGACAGCCCTTTCCTGCCATTCCGAATAAAACCCAACTTTGAGAAATTATCACCAGACCATGTTTTTCTCCATTAGGAGGGGGATTAAGTTTGTAGACCGAGCTTACCTCAATTACGAGATGGCTAAAGGTAGCAGAATCTTAACCATTACGTGGTTAAACTCTTAGACTATTGATACCGACAGAATGAGAACAAGTCTGATATGAATTACTAGTCTGCAGCTAGGAATTCGGTAACGTTGAACGCGAAGAACGACAACCGCCGAAACATTCATTCTATAACGAATGTCACTTTGAACTATCCCCTCTAACCAAGACAGAGAGAGACGGACAATTCTACGAAAGACAAACTTTTCACCAGCGATCAAGACACACTGAGCATAAATATATATATCGATTGCAATTGTTCCCGAATGAGTGAGTGTTCATGTGTAAAGGATTAGCATTTTAATTGTTATAATTATCACTCTGCAGTGACTTCTTGGTCGACCCCCATTTCCCCTTTGTTTAACAAGCCCCCATGCCGGTTCAGCCCACTACGGCCCATTTTCCTGTCACTTGTGCATTTCTGTGAATTACTTAGTAATAAATCAATCATTTAAGACAATTGATGTATGGATGACTCATAGCGAAGACCGGGTTCGTGCAGATAACCAACAATTTACGATGTTTGGAATGAGACTAACCAACAATTCACGACGAAGACAACTTTTCAGATGATTTATCTGATCAATTAATTTTAGGAAATGATAACTTTGTCATTTGAATATTTTTCCTTGGTGCCCCGATTTCCTAGTTAATTAGTTACGTGATTAGTCAGTTGATCGCATACTAACTAATTACAGATAATCTTTGATAAAAACTATCAGTCTTCAGTTAATGATAGCAAAGACACGACAACAGCATGAGTCAAAAATGTGGATACACCTACACATTCAAGGGTTTTTCTTTATTTTTTACCAATTTCTACATTGTAGAATAATAGTGAAGACATAAAACAATAAAAGAACACATATGGAATCATGTAGTAACCAAAAAAAAGTGTTGAACAATTCAAAATACATTTTATATTTGAGATTCTTCAAAGCAGCCACCCTTTGCCTTGATAACGGCTTTGCACACTCTTGGCATTCTCTCAACCAGCTTCATGAGGTAGTCACCTGGTGTGCCTTGTTAAAAGTTCATTTGTGGAATTTCTTTCCTTCTTAATGCATTTGAGCCAAGGTTGTGACAAGGTAGGGGTGGTATACAGGGCTTCAATATATCCACATAATTTTCCAACCTCATGATGCCATCTATCTTGTGAAGTGCACCAGCCCCCCCTCAGCAAAGCACCCCCACAACATGATAGTGCCACCCCCGTGCTTCACGGTTGGGATGGTGTTCTTTGGCTTGCAAGCCACCCCTTTTTCCTTCAAACATAACAATGGTCATTATGTCCAAACAGTTCTATTTTTGTTTCACCTAAGTGTATGTAAACTTCTGACTTCATATGTATGTATGTGGGCACACATACAATCAGTGTAAGAAATACAGCAAATGTCTATACTCTTGCACTGAGATGTAGTGACTTAGACCGCTGCCCACTTGGGAGCCCATACTGGTGTAATTTCAATCCATTGCTCAATCCAAAATTGACCTCTACCCCTTATGTTCTTGTTTAGTTCGAATCCCGGCTGTATCACATCCAGTTGTGATTGAGAGTCCCTTAGGGTGGCGCACAAATTGGCTCAGCATTTTCCGGGGTAGGCTGTCATTGTGAATAAAAAATGTATTCTTAACTGACTTGCCAAATAAAGGTTGAATGTTATTATATATTTTTCCATGGTGTAAAACTGCATACATGTGGATGAAGCCAGGTAGGCCAGGGTCTTCCCTGTGCCTGTCTGGGCGATCGCAATCAGGTCTTCTCCTTTCAGTGACACAGGCCAGGCCTGAGACTGGGACACAACTGTCATCAGTATGGGAATGACACTGACAACATGTGAGTTACAGTGTCATTTTGTATGGTACCAAGTACCAACCATGGCATCCCAGTAGTGGGTTTATTGTTAAAACTAATTATTGTATCTCAGAATAAAGACCTTGACAATGCCCACCCAGGCATCACAGAATGGGTGTATGCTGCCCGTTACTGATGTTAGGTGCAGGAAGTGTAGTCAGCATAATGGATATAACCACAGATAACAGGAAGCTATGAGTCATTACAGGCAGAAAGCTTTCTCACGAAATATCCTTCATTGAGCTTCAAAGGGTATGTCCCAATAACATCTCCTTTCTCCTAGTTATGCACATTATACTTCTGTACTTTTTTGATACTTGAACATAAAAAAATGGTTTGGTACTACAATTGAGTTACTTTCGGTAGTTCTATCAAATGTGTCTCATGTCGCGTAATGACTTAGAGGATCAATACTGGCCAGAAACTTCTCAGCGCATTTGGTGTTCCAGTTCGACATTTAGATGCTCTGTCGCAGTTTGCCATTTAAAAAATGGTGTCGCAAACTCATGCTATATTTAAGCATTATGATTAATTCATGGTCTACTACTTCCGGGGCCGACAGAGATGGCCGCCTCACTTCGCGTTCCTAGGAAACTATGCAGTATTTTAATTTTTACGTGTTATTTCTTACATTCGTACCCCAGGTAATCTTAGGTTTCATTACATACATTTGGGAGGAACTACTGAATATAAGAGCAACGTCAACTCACCATCAGTACGACCAGGAATATGACTTTCTAGAAGCGTATCCTGTGCTCTGCCTTCCACCC
>NW_026287293.1:0-13217 GCF_023373465.1 Oncorhynchus keta | reverse complement strand
ACTGGCCTTAGACACTGGCCTCCGAAGCCATGGATTGTTTGATCGTAGCTAGCTACATAGCCGTCTATTATCAAAGATAATTGTGTAGTCTAGAGAGATTTTCTAGGTTAGCTAGCCAGCTATTGTCGTTCTTGTAACGTATCAACACTGCTAGCTAGCTAGCCCCCGAATAGCAGCACTGTAGAAACTATTACACTCAACGGAACGACTTTGATTAGTGTGTAGTGTCAACAACGCAGCCACTGCCAGCTAGTCTACAAAGTCAACAACGCAGCCACTGCCAGCTAGCCTACTTCAGCAGTACTGTATCATTTTTAATCATTTTAGTCAATAAGATTCTTGCTACGTAAGCTTAACTTTCTGAACATTCGAGACGTGTAGTCCACTTGTCATTCCAATCTCCTTGCATTAGCGTAGCCTCTTCTGTAGCCTGTCAACTATGTGTCTGTCTATCCCTGTTATCTCCTCTCTGCACAGACCATACAAACGCCACACCGCGTGGCCGCGGCCACCTAATCTGGTGGTCCCAGCGCACGACCCACGGGAGTTCCCAGGTCTCCGGTAGCCTCTGGAACTGCCGATCTGCGGCCAACAAGGCAGAGTTCATCTCAGCCTATGCCTCCCTCCAGTCCTCGACTTCTTGGCACTGACGGAAACATGGATCACCACAGATAACACTGCTACTCCTACTGCTCTCTCTTCGTCCGCCCACGTGTTCTCGCACACCCCGAGAGCTTCTGGTCAGCGGGTGGTGGCACCGGGATCCTCATCTCTCCCAAGTGGTCATTCTCTCTTTCTCCCCTTACCCATCTGTCTATCGTCTCCTTTGAATTTCATGCTGTCACAGTTACCAGCCCTTTCAAGCTTAACATCCTTATCATTTATCGCTCTCCAGGTCCCCTCGAGAGTTCATCAATGAGCTTGATGTCTTGATAAGCTCCTTTCCTGAGGACGGCTCACCTCTCACAGTTCTGGGCGACTTTAACCTCCCCACGTCTACCTTTGACTCATTCCTCTCTGCCTCCTTCTTTCCACTCCTTCCTCTTTGACCTCACCCTCTCACCTTCCCCCTACTCACAAGGCAGGCACACGCTCGACCTCATCTTTACTAGATGCTGTTCTTCCACTAACCTCATTGCAACTCCCAAGTCTCCGACCACTACCTTTTGTATCCTTTTCCTCTCGCTCTCATCCAACACTTCCCACACTGCCGCTTACTGGATGGTATCGCGCCGCCCCAACCTTCGCTCTCCTCCCCGCTACGCTCTCCTCTTCCATCCTATCATCTCTTCCCTCTGCTCAAACCTTCTCCAACCTATCTCCTGATTCTGCCTCCCTCAACCCTCCTCTCCTCCCTTTCTGCATCCTTTGACTCTCTATGTCCCCTATCTTCCAGGCCCGGCTCGGTCCTCCCTCCCGCTCCGTGGCTCGACGACTCATTGCGAGCTCACAGAACAGGGCGCCCGGGCAGCCGAAAGGAAATGGAGGAAAACTTCGCCTCCTGCGGACCTGGCATCCTTTCGCTCCCTCCTCTCTCTACATTTTCCTCCTCTGTCTCTGCTGCTAAAGCCACTTTCTACCACTCTAAATTCCAAGCATCTGCCTCTAACCCTAGGAAGCTCTTGCCACCTTTCTCCTCCCTCCTGAATCCTCCTCCCCCTCCCCCCCTCCTCCCTCTCTGCAGATGACTTCGTCAACCATTTTGAAAAGAAGGTCGACGACATCCGATCCTCGTTTGCTAAGTCAAACGACACCGCTGGTTCTGCTCACACTGCCCTACCCGGTGCTCTGACCTCTTTCTCCCCTCTCTCTCCAGATGAAATCTCGCGTCTTGTGACGGCCGGCCGCCCAACAACCTGCCCGCTCGACCCTATCCCCTCTCTCCAGACCATTTCCGGAGACCTTCTCCCTACTCTCACCTCGCCTCATCAACTCATCCCTGACCGCTGGCTACGTCCTTCCGCTTCAAGAGAGCAAGAGTTGCACCCCTTCTGAAAAAACCTACACTCGATCCTCCGATGTCAACAACTACAGACCAGTATCCCTTCCTTCTTTTCTCTCCAAAACTTTTGAACGTGCCGTCCTTGGCCAGCTCTCCCCGCTATCTCTCTCAGAATGACCTTCTTGATCCAAATCAGTCAGGTTTCAAGACTAGTCATTCAACTGAGACTGCTCTTCTCTGTATCACGGAGGCGCTCCGCACCGCTAAAGCTAACTCTCTCCCTCTGCTCTCATCCTTCTAGACCTATCGGCTGCCTTCGATACTGTGAACCATCAGATCCTCCTCTCCACCCTCTCCGAGTTGGGCATCTCCCGGCCCACGCTTGATTGCGTCCTACCTGACAGGTCGCTCCCTACCAGGTGGCGGGCGAGAATCTGTCTCCTCACCACGCGCTCTCACCACTGGTGTCCCCAGGGCTCTGTTCTAGGCCCTCTCCTATTCTCGCTATACACCAAGTCACTTGGCTCTGTCATAACCTCACATGGTCTCTCCTATCATTGCTATGCAGACGACACACAATTAATCTTCTCCTTTCCTCCTTCTGATGACCAGGTGGTGAATCGCATCTCTGCATGTCTGGCAGACATATCAGTGTGGATGACGGATCACCACCTCAAGCTGAACCTCGGCAAGACGGAGCTGCTCTTCCTCCCGGGGAAGGACTGCCCGTTCCATGATCTCGCCATCACGGTTGACAACTCCATTGTGTCCTCCTCCCAGAGCGCTAAGAACCTTGGCGTGATCCTGGACAACACCCTGTCGTTCTCAACTAACATCAAGGCGGTAGCCCGTTCCTGTAGGTTCATGCTCTACAACATCCGCAGAGTACGACCCTGCCTCACACAGGAAGCGGCGCAGGTCCTAATCCAGGCACTTGTCATCTCCCGTCTGATTACTGCAACTCGCTGTTGGCTGGGCTCCCTGCCTGTGCCATTAAACCCTACAACTCATCCAGAACGCCGCAGCCCGTCTGGTGTTCAACCTTCCCATGTTCTCTCACGTCACCCCGCTCCTCCGCTCTCTCCACTGGCTTCCAGTTGAAGCTTGCATCCGCTACAAGACCATGGTGCTTGCCTACGGAGCTGTGAGGGAACGGCACCTCAGTACCTCCAGGCTCTGATCAGTCCCTACACCCAAACAAGGGCACTGCGTTCATCCACCTCTGGCCTGCTCGCCTCCCTACCACTGAGGAAGTACAGTTCCCGCCTCAGCCCAGTCAAAACTGTTCGCTGCTCTGGCTCCCCCAATGGTGGAACAAACTCCCTCACGACGCCAGGACAGCGGAGTCAATCACCACCTTCCGGAGACACCTGAAACCCCACCTCTTTAAGGAATACCTAGGATAGGATAAAGTAATCCCCCCCTTAAAAGATTTAGATGCACTATTGTAAAGTGGCTGTTCCACTGGATGTCATAAGGTGAATGCACCAATTTGTAAGTCGCTCTGGATAAGAGCGTCTGCTAAATGACTTAAATGTAAATGTATCTAGTCTTTTCTGTAATGGCTGAAAGCAGAGTGGCGCAGCGGAAGTGTGCTGGGCCCATAACCCAGAGGTTGATGGATCAAAAGCTTTTTCTGCTTTCAAGCTTTTTTTTAGCATTGAAGTGCGAACAAATATTTTTAAAAATGCGTAGTTTCATGCCATGTGTAAGTGCCATTATACATTTTTTTTAACCTCTTCCATCAGTTCGTATTGGTCATATTGATTACAAATAACCCCAGTGGCCGAAGACACTGGCCTCCTAAGCCATGGATTGTGAGATCTAGTCTTTTCTGAAATGTCTGAAAGCAGAGTGGTGCAGCGGAAGTATGCTGGGTCCATAACCCAGAGGTTGATGGATCATAAACAATTTCCACTAACCAGGTTTTTTAGCATTGAAATGCGAACAAATATTTTTAAAAATGCGTAGTTTCATTCCATGTGTAAGTGCCATTATACATTTTTTTTACCTCTTCCATCAGTTCTTATTGGTCATATTGATTACAAAGAACCCCAGTGGCCTTAGACACTGGCCTCCGAAGCCATGGATTGTGAGATGTAGTCTTTTCTGTAATGGCTGAAAGCAGAGTGGCGCAGCGGAAGTGTGCTGGGCCCATAACCCAGAGGTTGATGGATCAAAAGCTTTTCCTGCTAACAAGCTTTTTTTAGCATTGAAGTGCGAACAAATGTTTTAAAAAATGCGTAGTTTCATTCCATGTGTAAGTGCCATTTTACATTTTTTTTGCCTCTTCCATCAGTTCGTATTGGTCATATTGATTACAAATAACCCCAGTGGCCGAAGACACTGGCCTCCTAAGCCATGGATTGTGAGGTTTTGTCTTTTCTGAAGTGGCTGAAAGCAGAGTTGTGCAGCGGATGCGAGCTGGGCCCATAACCCAGAGGTCAATGGATTGAAACCATCCTCTGCTAACCAGTCTGTTTTTAAAATGAAACGCAAACAGAAATAAGAAAGCGGAATTTCATGGGAATGTGTCAGTGCCATACATTACACATTGTTTTTGCTGCTTCTATCAGTTCGTACTGGTTGAGAAAAGTAAACAGTGCCCCAGTGGCCTAATGGATAAGACACTGGCCTCCTAAGCCTGGGATTGTGAGGTTTTGTCTTTTCTGAAGTGACTGAAAGCAGAGTTGTGCAGCGGATGCGAGCTGGGCCCATAACCCAGAGGTTGATGGATCAAAAGCTTTTTCTGCTTTCAAGCTTTTTTTAGCATTGAAGTGCGAACAAATGTTTTAAAAAATGCGTAGTTTCATTCCATGTGTAAGTGCCATTTTACATTTTTTTTGCCTCTTCCATCAGTTCGTATTGGTCATATTGATTACAAATAACCCCAGTGGCCAAGACACTGGCCTCCTAAGCCATGGATTGTGAGATCTAGTCTTTTCTGAAATGTCTGAAAGCAGAGTTGTGCAGCGGATGCGAGCTGGGCCCATAACCCAGAGGTCAATGGATTGAAAACATCCTCTGCTAACCAGTCTGTTTTTAAAATGAAACGCAAACAGAAATAAGAAAGCGGAATTTCATTGGAATGTGTCAGTGCCATACATTACACATTGTTTTTGCTGCTTCTATCAGTTCGTACTGGTTGAGAAAAGTAAGCAGTGCCCCAGTGGCCTAATGGATAAGGCACTGGCCTCCTAAGCCAGGGATTGTGGGTTCAAGTCCCATTTGGGGTGTTTGAATGATAGTGGTGCAGCGGAAGCGTGCTGGGTCCATAACCCTGAGGTTGATGGATCAAAAACAATTTCCACTAACCAGGTTTTTTAGCATTGAAATGCGAACAAATATTTTTAAAAATGCGTAGTTTCATTCCATGTGTAAGTGCCATTATACATTTTTTTTTACCTCTTCCATCAGTTCTTATTGGTCATATTGATGACAAAGAACACCAGTGGCCTTAGACACTGGCCTCCGAAGCCATGGATTGTGAGATCTAGTCTTTTCTGTAATGGCTGAAAGCAGAGTGGCGCAGCGGAAGTGTGCTGGGCCCATAACCCAGAGGTTGATGGATCAAAAGCTTTTTCTGCTTTCAAGCTTTTTTTAGCATTGAAGTGCGAACAAATATTTTTAAAAATGCGTGGTTTCATTCCATGTGTAAGTGCCATTATACATTTTTTTTAACCTCTTCCATCAGTTCGTATTGGTCATATTGATTACAAATAACCCCAGTGGCCGAAGACACTGGCCTCCTAAGCCATGGATTTTGTCTTTTCTGAAATGGCTGAAAGCAGAGTTGAGCAGAGGATGCGAGCTGGGCCCATAACCCAGAGGTCAATGGATTGAAACCATCCTCTGCTAACCAGTCTGTTTTTTAAAATGAAACGCAAACAGAAATAAGAAAGCGGAATTTCATTGGAATGTGTCAGTGCCATACATTACACATTGTTTTTGCTGCTTCTATCAGTTCGTACTGGTTGAGAAAAGTAAGCAGTGCCCCAGTGGCCTAATGGATAAGGCACTGGCCTCCTAAGCCAGGGATTGTGGGTTCAAGTCCCATTTGGGGTGTTTGAATGATAGTGGTGCAGCGGAAGCGTGCTGGGTCCATAACCCTGAGGTTGATGGATCAAAAACAATTTCCACTAACCAGGTTTTTTAGCATTGAAATGCGAACAAATATTTTTAAAAATGCGTAGTTTCATTCCATGTGTAAGTGCCATTATACATTTTTTTTACCTCTTCCATCAGTTCTTATTGGTCATATTGATTACAAAGAACCCCAGTGGCCTTAGACACTGGCCTCCGAAGCCATGGATTGTGAGATGTAGTCTTTTCTGTAATGGCTGAAAGCAGAGTGGCGCAGCGGAAGTGTGCTGGGCCCATAACCCAGAGGTTGATGGATCAAAAGCTTTTTCTGCTTTCAAGCTTTTTTAGCATTGAAGTGCGAACAAATATTTTAAAAATGCGTGGTTTCATTCCATGTGTAAGTGCCATTATACATTTTTTTTTTTGCCTCTTCCATCAGTTCGTATTGGTCATATTGATTACAAATAACCCCAGTGGCCGAAGACACTGGCCTCCTAAGCCATGGATGTTTTGTCTTTTCTGAAGTGGCTGAAAGCAGAGTTGAGCAGAGGATGCGAGCTGGGCCCATAACCCAGAGGTCAATGGATTGAAACCATCCTCTGCTAACCAGTCTGTTTTTAAAATGAAACGCAAACAGAAATAAGAAAGCGGAATTTCATGGGAATGTGTCAGTGCCATACATTACACATTGTTTTTGCTGCTTCTATCAGTTCGTACTGGTTGAGAAAAGTAAACAGTGCCCCAGTGGCCTAATGGATAAGGCACTGGCCTCCTAAGCCAGGGATTGTGTGTTCAAGTCCCATCTGGGGTGTTTGAATGATAGTGGTGCAGCGGAAGCGTGCTGGGTCCATAACCCAGAGCTTGATGGATCAAAAACAATTTCCACTAACCAGGTTTTTAGCATTGAAATGCGAACAAATATTTTTAAAAATGCGTAGTTTCATTCCATGTGTAAGTGCCATAATACATTTTTTTACCTCTTCCATCAGTTCGTATTGGTCATATTGATTTCAAATAACCCCAGTGGCCGAAGACACTGGCCTCCGAAGCCATGGATTGTGAGATCAGTCTTTTCTTTAATGGCTGAAATCAGAGTGGCAAGCGGAAGTGTGCTGGGCCCATAACCCAGAGGTTGATGGATTTTTCCTGCCAACAAGCTTTTTAGCATTGAAATGCGAACAAATAGTAGTTTCATTCCATGTGTAAGTGCCATTATACATTTTTTTACCTCTTCCATCAGTTCTTATTGGTCATATTGATGACAAAGAACACCAGTGGCCTTAGACACTGGCCTCCTGATGGATTGTGAGATCTAGTCTTTTCTGTAATGGCTGAAAGCAGAGTGGCGCAGCGGAAGTGTGCTGGGCCCATAACCCAGAGGTTGATGGATCAAAAGCTTTTTCTGCTTTCAAGCTTTTTTTAGCATTGAAGTGCGAACAAATATTTTTAAAAATGCGTGGTTTCATTCCATGTGTAAGTGCCATTATACATTTTTTTTAACCTCTTCCATCAGTTCGTATTGGTCATATTGATTACAAATAACCCCAGTGGCCGAAGACACTGGCCTCCTAAGCCATGGATTGTTCTAGTCTTTTCTGAAAAAGCAGAGTGAGCAGAGGATGCTGTCTGTTTTTAAATGAAACGCAAACAGAAATAAGCCATTGTTCAGTACATTACACATTGTTTTTGCTGCTTCTATCAGTTCGTACTGGTTGAGAAAAGTAAACAGTGCTGACTGGCCCAGGAATAACCCTGAAATGTCTGAAAGCAGAGTTGGCGCAAGGAAGTGTGCTGGGCCCATAACCCAGAGGTGGGATCAAAAGCTTTTCCTGCTAACAAGCTTTTTTAGCATTGAAGTGCGAACAAATGTTTTAAAATGCGTAGTTTCATTCCATGTGTAAGTGCCATTTTACATTTTTTTTTTGCTCTTCCATCAGTTCGTATTGGTCATATTGATTACAAATAACCCCAGTGGCCGAAGACACTGGCCTCCTAAGCCATGGATTGTGAGATTTAGTCTTTTCTGAAATGGCTGAAAGCAGAGTTGTGCAGGGATGCGAGCTGGGCCCATAACCCAGAGGTCAATGGATTGAAACCATCCTCTGCTAACCAGTCTGTTTTTAAAATGAAACGCAAACAGAAATAAGAAAGCGGAATTTCATGGGAATGTTTCAGTGCCATACATTACACATTGTTTTTGCTGCTTCTATCAGTTCGTACTGGTTGAGAAAAGTAAGCAGTGCCCCAGTGGCCTAATGGATAAGGCTCTGGCCTCCTAAGCCAGGGATTGTGAGTTCGTGTCCCATCTGGGGTGTTTGAATAATAGTGGTGCAGCGGAAGCGTGCTTTGTCCATAACCCAGAGGTTGATGGATCAAAAACAATTTCCACTAACCAGGTTTTTTAGCATTGAAATGCGAACAAATATTTTTAAAAATGCGTAGTTTCATTCCATGTGTAAGTGCCATTATACATTTTTTTTTTTACCTCTTCCATCAGTTCTTATTGGTCATATTGATTTCAAATAACACCAGTGGCCTTAGACACTGGCCTCCTAAGCCATGGATTGTGAGATCTAGTCTTTTCTGTAATGGCTGAAAGCAGAGTGGCGCAGCGGAAGTGTGCTGGGCCCATAACCCAGAGGTTGATGGATCAAAAGCTTTTTCTGCTTTCAAGCTTTTTTTAGCATTGAAGTGCGAACAAATATTTTTAAAAATGCGTGGTTTCATTCCATGTGTAAGTGCCATTATACATTTTTTTTAACCTCTTCCATCAGTTCGTATTGGTCATATTGATTACAAATAACCCCAGTGGCCGAAGACACTGGCCTCCTAAGCCATGGATTGTGAGCTTTTGTCTTTTCTGAAGTGGCTGAATGCAGAGTTGTGCAGCGGATGCAAGCTGGGCCCATAACCCAGAGGTCAATGGATTGAAACCATCCTCTGCTAACCAGTCTGTTTTTAAAATGAAACGCAAACAGAAATAAGAAAGCGGAATTTCATGGGAATGTGTCAGTGCCATACATTACACATTGTTTTTGCTGCTTCTATCAGTTCGTACTGGTTGAGAAAAGTAAACAGTGCCCCAGTGGCCTAATGGATAAGACACTGGCCTCCTAAGCCAGGGATTGTGGGTTCAAGTCCCATCTGGGGTGTTTGAATGATAGTGGTGCAGTGAAGGTGCTGGGTCCATAACCCAGAGGTTGATGGATCAAAAACGATTTCCACTAACCATGTTTTTTAGCATTGAAATGCGAACAAATATTTTAAAAAATGCGTAGTTTCATTCCATGTGTAAGTGCCATAATACATTTTTTTTACCTCTTCCATCAGTTCGTATTGGTCATATTGATTACAAATAACCCTAGTGGCCGAAGACACTGGCCTCCTAAGCCATGGATTGTGAGATCTAGTCTTTTCTGCAATGTCTGAAAGCAGAGTGGCACAGCGGAAGTGTGCTGGGCCCATAACCCAGAGGTTGATGGATCAAAAGCTTTTCCTGCTAACAAGCTTTTTAGAAATATTTTTAAAAATGCGTAGTTTCATTCCATGTGTAAGTGCCATTATACATTTTTTTTACCTCTTCCATCAGTTCTTATTGGTCATATTGATGACAAAGAACACCAGTGGCCTTAGACACTGGCCTCCGAAGCCATGGATTGTGAGATCTAGTCTTTTCTGTAATGGCTGAAAGCAGAGTGGCGCAGCGGAAGTGTGCTGGGCCCATAACCCAGAGGTTGATGGATCAAAAGCTTTTTCTGCTTTCAAGCTTTTTTTAGCATTGAAGTGCGAACAAATATTTTTAAAAATGCGTGGTTTCATTCCATGTGTAAGTGCCATTATACATTTTTTTAACCTCTTCCATCAGTTCGTTGGCCGAAGACACTGGCCTCCGATGGATTGTGAGATCTAGTCTTTTCTGAAATGTCTGAAAGCAGAGTGGCGTAGCGGAAGTGTGCTGGGCCCATAACCCAGAGGTTGATGGACATTTTTTTAGCATTGAAGTGCCAAATGTTTTAAAAAATGCGTAGTTTCATTCCATGTGTAAGTGCCATTTTACATTTTTTTTGCCTCTTCCATCAGTTCGTATTGGTCATATTGATTACAAATAACCCCAGTGGCCGAAGACACTGGCCTCCTAAGCCATGGATTGTGAGGTTTTGTCTTTTCTGAAGTGGCTGAAAGCAGAGTTGTGCAGCGGATGCGAGCTGGGCCCATAACCCAGAGGTCAATGGATTGAAACCATCCTCTGCTAACCAGTCTGTTTTTAAAATGAAACGCAAACAGAAATAAGAAAGCGGAATTTCATGGGAATGTGTCAGTGCCATACATTACACATTGTTTTTGCTGCTTCTATCAGTTCGTACTGGTTGCAAAAAGTAAACAGTGCCCCAGTGGCCTAATGGATAAGGCACTGGCCTCCTAAGCCAGGGATTGTGGGTTCAAGTCCCATCTGGGGTGTTTGAATGATAGTGGTGCAGCGGAAGTGTGCTGGGTCCATAACCCAGAGGTTGATGGATCAAAAACAATTTCCACTAACCAGGTTTTTTAGCATTGAAATGCGAACAAATATTTTAAAAAATGCGTAGTTTCATTCCATGTGTAAGTGCCATAATACATTTTTTTTACCTCTTCCATCAGTTCGTATTGGTCATATTGATTTCAAATAACCCCAGTGGCTCGAAGACACTGGCCCCCGAAGCCATGGATTGTGAGATCTAGTCTTTTCTGTAATGGCTGAAAGCAGAGTGGTGCAGCGGAAGTGTGCTGGGCCCATAACCCAGAGGTTGATGGATCAAAAGCTTTTTCTGCTTTCAAGCTTTTTTTAGCATTGAAGTGCGAACAAATGTTTTAAAAAATGCGTAGTTTCATTCCATGTGTAAGTGCCATTATACATTTTGTTTAACCTCTTCCATCAGTTCATATTGGTCATATTGATTACAAATAACCCCAGTGGCCGAAGACACTGGCCTCCTAAGCCGAGGTTTTGTCTTTTCTGAAGTGGCTGAAAGCAGAGTTGTGCAGAGGATGCGAGCTGGGCCCATAACCCAGAGGTCAGTGGATTGAAACCATCCTCTGCTAACCAGTCTGTTTTTAAAATGAAACGCAAACAGAAATAAGAAAGCGGAATTTCATGGGAATGTGTCAGTGCCATACATTACACATTGTTTTTGCTGCTTCTATCAGTTCGTACTGGTTGAGAAAAGTAAACAGTGCCCCAGTGGCCTAATGGATAAGGCACTGGCCTCCTAAGCCAGGAATTGTGTGTTCAAGTCCCATCTGGGGTGTTTGAATGATAGTGGTGCAACGGAAGCGTGCTTGGTCCATAACCCAGAGGTTCATGGATCAAAAAAATTCCACTAACCAGGTTTTTTAGCATTGAAATGCGAACAAATGTTTTAAAAGTCCGTAGTTTCATTCCATGTGTAATTGCCATTATACATTTTTTTAACCTCTTCCATCAGTTCATATTGGTCATATTGATTACACATAACCCCAGTGGCCGAAGACACTGGCCTCCTAAGCCATGGATTGTGAGATCTAGTCTTTTCTGAAATGTCTGAAAGCAGAGTGGCGCAGCGGAAATAACCCAGAGGTTGATGGATCAAAAGCTTTTCCTGCTAACAAGCTTTTTTAGCATTGAAATGCGAACAAATATTTTTAAAAATGCGTAGTTTCATTCCATGTGTAAGTGCCATTATACATTTTTTTACCTCTTCCATCAGTTCTTATTGGTCATATTGATGACAAAGAACACCAGTGGCCTTAGACACTGGCCTCCTAAGCCATGGATTGTGAGATCTAGTCTTTTCTGTAATGGCTGAAAGCAGAGTGGCGCAGCGGAAGTGTGCTGGGCCCATAACCCAGAGGTTGATGGATCAAAAGCTTTTTCTGCTTTCAAGCTTTTTAGCATTGAAGTGCGAACAAATATTTTAAAAAATGCGTGGTTTCATTCCATGTGTAAGTGCCATTATACATTTTTTTTAACCTCTTCCATCAGTTCGTATTGGTCATATTGATTACAAATAACCCCAGTGGCCGAAGACACTGGCCTCCTAAGCCATGGATTGTGAGGTTTTGTCTTTTCTGAAGTGGCTGAAAGTAGAGTTGTGCAGCGGATGCGAGCTGGGCCCATAACCCAGAGGTCAATGGATTGAAACCATCCTCTGCTAACCAGTCTGTTTTTAAAATGAAACGCAAACAGAAATAAGAAAGCGGAATTTCATGGGAATGTGTCAGTGCCATACATTACACATTGTTTTTGCTGCTTCTATCAGTTCGTACTGGTTGAGATAAGTAAACAGTGCCCCAGTGGCCTAATGGATAAGGTACTGACCTCTAATCCAGGAATTGTGGGTTCAAGTCCCATCTGGGGTGTTTGAATGATAGGGGTTGCAGCTGAAGGGTGCTGGGTCCATAACCCAGAGGTTGATGGATCAAAAACAATTTCCACTAACCAGGTTTTTAGCATTGAAATGCGAACAAATATTTTTAAAAATGCGTAGTTTCATTCCATGTAATTGCCATTATACATTTTTTTAACCTCTTCCATCAGTTCGTATTGGTCATATTGATTACAATAACCCCAGTGGCCGAAGACACTGGCCTCCTAAGCCATGGATTGTGAGATCTAGTCTTTTCTGAAATGTCTGAAAGCAGAGTAGCGCAGCGATGTGTGCTGGGCCCATAACCCAGAGGTTGATGGATTAAAAGCTTTTCCTGCTAACAAGCTTTTTTTAGCATTGAAGTGCGAACAAATGTTTTAAAAAATGCGTAGTTTCATTCCATGTGTAAGTGCCATTTTACATTTTTTTTGCCTCTTCCATCAGTTCGTATTGGTCATATTGATTACAAATAACCCCAGTGGCCGAAGACACTGGCCTCCTAAGCCGAGGTTTTGTCTTTTCTGAAGTGGCTGAAAGCAGAGTTGTGCAGAGGATGCGAGCTGGGCCCATAACCCAGAGGTCAGTGGATTGAAACCATCCTCTGCTAACCAGTCTGTTTTTAAAATGAAACGCAAACAGAAATAAGAAAGCGGAATTTCATGGGAATGTGTCAGTGCCATACATTACACATTGTTTTTGATGTTTAATAGTTCGTACTGGTTGTGAAAAGTAAACAGTGTGCCCCAGTGGCCTAATGATACACTGGCCTCCTAAGCCAGGAATTGTGTGTTCAAGTCCCATCTGGGGTG